>NC_089750.1:76297206-76432206 GCF_040412425.1 Macrobrachium rosenbergii
GACTGTTTTTTAACTTTCAGGTTTATACAAACCCTCCATGACAACTGAAGACTAAGTAATAACATGAGAATCGACATGCACGCTCAACGCTGTCCCGTAGCTAAACTACTGGCTGAAAACCAGAAGAATGCCGGCAACCTCGGAAGACAGGGAACTCACTCTTCTGGCCTCTCATTCAGCCAGTTTCCCTCAAAGCAGTGTCACGGAATAAAGAGCTTCCTAGCTGATAAAGATGACGTCCGCATACCCAGCCAACGCCAGGCACCGCAGAAGAAGGGCAAAAAGTCGCTTTTCCAAAACCTCCAGAAAGAAGAGCGATGGGGCAAGGCTGGCAACGCCAACAAAGCCTTGTTGTACGACAAGGACAAAGTCACTCAGAGGGGCCCACCTCCGCATCCTCAGGCTAAAGTCTTCAACGACAACTGCTCCATTCACGGTGCTCTCGCACGTACAGGGTCCCGGCAACTCGTCATACCCAAGGGCATAAACTACCCTCTGCCAGGTTACATAGACAGCAGACAGATGACCAACGCAGAACGACTGAAAAACTGGAGGCGAAGCTCCTTAAACTTGGCCCTCAACCACCACCAGCCCCTCAGTGCTCCTGCACAGGGCCCAGAGAAGGCATCTTCAACATACTCATTATCAAAATGCCATCATGCAGGTTCAAAGTCCCCTGTCAACTCTTTCTCAGCGTGCACAACAACAACGACACCATCTCCGGGGACAATGACAAAGAAATGCCCGCACGAAGACTTCCAGCGTCAGCGGCCTCAGATCCCGACTGACCGCTCTTTCTTCCCCGTTGGGTGTGTCCAGTCACCCGTCGATAACAAGAACTCACAGAAGTTTCTGGGACTGCAGAACCTCTCAGCCAGTAAGCCGGTCATGTCCGGCCTGGTCACAGACTACACCAACAGAAACCTGGGAGTTTCTTTCTGATGTTCAGTTATGGACAACCAGTGGTACATTGAGGAGGAGGAATGCTTTCTGTACTATGCACAGTACTCGCGTGTCAGTTACACGCCAGTTGGCTATGGCTATGTTCCAATGAACTTCTGACTTCAACTCATGGCAACTTGTCTGTCTCAAGAACTTCTAGTGTTTTAAGCCGATCGATGATAAGATAGTCATGTTCTTTAACTCTAGCACATCAGTGTTCATACTTCCACACTTCCGTGGACAATATTTGCATTTATTTAATGCAACTGATGCATGGTAAATGTCTAGCCTTGGTAATTAATATTTAAGCCTGTATAGCTAAGCCTATGACTAGTTCCAATCTGTATACACATTTTTTCCTTCTTATTCTGCCTCCGCCAAAGAGGGATGTTGTTAGATTATTAATGATATCTATGGGCCACCTACTCCAACTTAACATGCACCATCAATCACAAATGTAAGGCTACAAATGTTGTTTAATATCAAATTCACTCAGCCAAGGAATAAAGTCATCGTTCCCCAACCATTCGGTGCTTCAAGTCCACCTGGTGATGGATTGTTTATCACTTACAAATGCCCCTTCGGAGTTCATTCTGAGGTTGGGAGTGAACTTGATATTAAACGACATTTGCAGCCTTAGGTTTGGGAATATAAAATCGTCACTCTGTAAGTGACAAGAATTCATACCCATTAGGAGTCAATTTATCACTAGAGTAGAATCTCATAAGCTAGAAGGATTCTCTGGACGATTTCATTGGTTAGAATTATTTAACTAAACAGGTTCAGTGCAGAAAGATTAAAGATTTAGAACAGGTTTAGAATACCATAGGAAGAGAATTCTAGAATATATGACTCAGATATCTTTGAGTTTTTTGCATCATTGCCTTGAATAACTTAGAGTCTGTAGTGAGTTTTCCTGGTAATTATATATATATGTATGTATATGTATGTATGTATGTATATATATATATATATATATATATATATATATAAAAGGATGGTATCTAATGGAGATATTTATTCAAAAAGAGTTTCAAGCTTTCAGGGATTCTTTACGTCTACCAGACAATGAGGACAGACAGGCCTGGAATACTTGTAACTTTTTTTAATAATATCTGTGTTAGACACCATCCTGTTTAAAAGAGGCCCTGTTACTGATTTTATTAATGCACAGAACATTTGTACAAGTGATCAAGTCTAATATATATATATATATATATATATATATATATATATATATATATATATTCATATATAATATATATATATATAATATATATAGTCTACGTATAAATTATAATTATATACTGCTATTCGTAATGAGAAAATATATCTTCATATATAATATATATAGAATACTTGAAAGGTTTTTAAAAATTAAGTATTTGTTGGTTTCTTAATAGGACATTGTAAAGAAATGAATGTATATTACTTACTGCATACAGCTGTATCTATGAATTCTTTTAATTATTCATTACGTCTCAATTGCCTGTATATACATAAAGAAATGTATATCTATTATGCATACAGCTTCGTTTAATTCAAATCTCTCCCAGGATATGTAATAGTTCTTTGTTTCATATTGCTCAGAAGACGTCGCTTGTCAAAAGTGATTATGGGCATTTACATAAATATGCATAAATTAGCTGCAATAAAGAATCAGTTGCCAGACGCTTCTCGTGATCTCTTTCCCCTACCAAGAGTTAGAGTAGGCACGTGTGTCTTTGTGGTCTGGCGCTGCTGTGAGAATCTCGCAAAGGAGATTCTTGATGTGGGTTTATCTTGCCTGTTGTTTTATGTTAATTTTTTCCCCTTTTTTTTATATTCTCGTAGGGGGTAATGCCGTCAGTGCACCTCAAAGGGTGCACTGTAGTCATTACTTGAGGTTCTTTGAAGCAGCGTCCCTTCCTTAGGCACCCCCTAGCTGCAGCCCCTTTCATTGCTTTTACTGTACCTCCTTTCATATTCTCTTTCTTCCTTCTTACTTTCCTCAGCCCTGTCCTAACAATTGATTTATAGTGAAATTGCAAAAGGTTCTCTTTCAGACCTTTTAACTCTCAATTTCCCTTTGGCCTGAATTTTAAATATTTCATTCCATTCCACAAAATAAGAAAGTGTATTGGCATACAGCAAGCCTCCGCCAAGACTGGACGCTCTAACTCCAACCTTGCCATTCACGTTACAAAAAGATCCCTTTTAGACGGTGATATCTTTCCAGATCTTTCCCAAAATAGTTGTCAGTAACGAGGTCCAATTTGGGCGCCGAGTTTTCGTCTCAATCCACGCGTCGCTTTTCACGTAACCACGACAGACAAACGTTGAAATTAAACTTGCCTTCTTTGTGCTCAAATAAAGGAATAAAAAAAAAAGATCATACAATGGCCGAACTACTTGACGGCGGAGGCGCGGCGCCCAGGTACAAAAATAAAAAAAAGAAAACACAAAACAAAAACAAAACAATGGCGATTCCCACAGTCATAAAACCGCCTTTTCTTCTTCTCTCCGAGATCGATAGGTCACCTCTCTTCATTCTCGTGAAGTCTTCTTTTGTGTGTAGATGTATCGACTGATTTCAGCTTTTCACAAAGAATAAATAAATGAAAAAAAAATCACTCCTTTTATCTGGAGGCGTGTTGTTCTCGGTGTCCAACCACTCCTCGCTCTTTCTTTGTTGTCCTTCTTCGCTTCTTCTCTTTGAATTCCTTCCTCTTTCTTCTGCGTTCTATTGGCATCTTCTCTTTCAATTCCTTCTTCGCTCTTCCTCTTCTTCTTTCTTCTCCGTTCTCTCGTCGATTGTCCGAAGACTGTCGCCATTGTGGTTCAAGTTCGTTTTAAATATCGGGCTGTACCTTCCATTTCTTTGTTTATTTACTCAATATATCTTTGTTGTCCTTACTGGCATCTCCTCCAATTCCTTCTTCGCTCCTTCTCTTCTTCTTCTTCTTCTCCGTTCTCTAGTTCAGTTTCGATTGTCTGAAGATTGTCGCCACAATTGTGGTACAAGTTCGTCTTAACTATTAGGATGTTCCTTCTTCCTTTGATTTATTTATTTATTTTGTGTCTGTTTTTTTCTCTTGTTACTGATTTAAAATTTATTTAAAGTTGGGAAGATAATTGCATTCAAGATTCATTGCCTATATTTCTTATAGAGAGAGAGACAGACAGACAGACAGACAGACAGACAGACAGACAGAAAGAGAGAGAGAGTAAGAGAAAAAAAGATAAAAAGAGAAATAGAAACAGAAAGAGGGAGAGAGAGAGAGAGAGTAAGAGAAAAAAAGATAAAAAGAGAAATAGAAAGAGAAAGAGGGAGAGAGAGAGAGAGTAAGAGAAAAAAGATGAAAGAGAGAAAAGGAGATAGTGAGAGCAAAAGAGAGAGAGAGTGAGAGCAAAAGAGAGAGAGAGAGAGAGAGAAATGAAGAGAAAAAAGATATAAAGAGAAAGAGAGAGAGAGAGAGAAAAAATTACAGCAGATTATAAAAGAATACAACATACTTTTTCTTTTTTAACATTATACGAGAGATCGAGAGAGAGATAGATAGATAGAGAAAGAGAGAGAGAGAGAGAGAGAGAGAGAGAGAGAGAGAGAGAGAAGCAGCAACACACTCCATCTCATACAGAATATTCTCTCTCCCGTCAATTCTGTCACATCAGACATTAACGAGCGCCCAAAAATAGACAAACACGCAAATATAAACACACGTAGACCAATGTCGACTCATGTCAGATAAATTAGCTGTGTCCCCATCTCTCATTCCGGGGCGATGCGTGAAAGGCAGAAGAAGAAGACGAAGAAGAAGGAGGAGAAGACGAAGAAGAGGAGGAGGAAAAGAAGAAGAAGGGGAGGAGGAGGAGAAGGAGAAGAAGGAGGAGTAGAAGAAGACGGAGGAGGAGAAGAAGGCAAAAGAAAAAGAAGGAGAAGAAGAAGAAGAAGGAGGAGAAGACGAAGAAGAGGAGGAGGAAAAGAAGAAGGCAAAAAAAGAAGAAGGAGGAGGAGAAGAAGAAGAAGAGGAGGAGGAGGAGGAGGAGAAGAAGAAGAAGAAGAAGGAGAAGAAGAAGAAGAAGAAGGAGGAGGAGGAGAAGGAGAAGAGAAGGAGAAGAAGAAGAAGAGGAGGAGAAGAAGAAGAAGAAGAAGAAGAAGAAGAAGAAGAAGAAGGAGGAGGAGAAGAAGAAGAAGAAGGAAGAGGAGGAGAAGGAGAAGAAGAAGAAGTTGAGGAGGAGGAGGAGGAGGAGGAGGAGGAGGAGGAAGAAATACTATTAAGAATAAAAATAAAAACCCTAAAAGGTACGAGGAAGAGATGAAATAGAAAAAAAAGTAGACAGAGGGTTTAAAAGAAGAAGAAGAAATATAACCAAAAATAAAAAGAAAAGCTCTAAAAGTTACAAGAAAAAGATGAAATAAAAAACAGAAAAAATGAGTTACAGAGAGAGAGAGAGAGAGAGTTTAGAAGGCAAAAGAAGAAGTGGTAGAAAAAAGAAGAAAAAACCCTAAAAGGTACGTGAAAAAGATTAAATAAAGAAAAAAAAAAGAGGTACAGAGACGCTATAGAAGGCAAAAGAAGAAGTAGAAGAAAAAATATAACTAAAAATAAAAAGAAAAATTCTAAAAGGTAAGTGAAAAAAGATGAAATAGAAAAAAAGAGATAGAGAGAGTTTAGAAGGTAAAAGAAGAAATGTAGTTAAAAATGAAATAAAAAACTGTAAAGATAGAAGGAAAAGATGAAATGGGGTAATGAGGTATAGAGAGAATCCAGAATGCAAAAGAAGAAGAAATAAAGGTACGAGGAAAAGACGAAATAGAAAGAAGAAAAAAGGTAGAGAGGTACAGAGAGAGAGAGAGAGTTTAGAAGGAAGAAGAAGAAGAAATATAAGTAAAAATAAAAATAAAAAAACTAAAAGTTACGAGAAAAAGATGAAATAAAAAATTATAAAAAGGTAGAAATACAACTTAAAATAACAAGAAAAAACTCCAACAAGGTACGAGGAAAAGACGAAATAAAAAATAAAAAAAGAGAGAATTCAGAAGGCAAAAGAAAGAGAGGAAATAGGAGAAAAAATACAACAAAAAACAAAAAAGAAAAACTCCCAAAATGTCCGAGAAAAAGATAAAATAGAAAAAAGAGGTAGAGAGAGAGTTTATAATGCAAACGAAGTAGGGGAAGAAATAAAACTAAAAATAAAAATAATAAACTCTAGAAGGTACGAGGAAAAGATAAAATAAAAAGAAGAGGTTACAGAGAGGGTTTAGAAGACAAAAGAAGAAGAAAAATATAAGTCACAATAAAAGTAAACTATAAAGGTACGAGGAAAAGATGAAATAAAAAAAAAGTATAGAGGCTAAGAATGAAAAGAGAAAACTCCGAAAGGTACGAGAAAAAGTTGAAATAAAAAAAATAGAAAAAAAGAGGTCTAGAGGGATAGAGAGAGAAGGGGGGGGGGGCGGGTGTTTACAAATCATGTTGATTATCTCACGGACGTCGCAGTCAAAAGGCGTTTGACGTTGAGGCAATTTGTCCCAAGTCTTGTGAAACGACTTCACATTAAGTCATCTCCGCAGGCCATACTCCCCTCCCCCCCCCAAACCCTTCCTCTCTCTCTCTCTCTCTCTCTCTCTCTGCCACCCACCTACTCCGGTTTCGACTTTACCAGATGTCTGCTTTGTTCTTAGATGTTGCCGTGCTGCCTCTATGGCAGCGAGAGAGAGAGAGAGAGAGAGAGAGAGTCAGATATATATATATATATATATATATATATATATATATATATATATATATATATATATATATATATATATATATATATAAACTGTACGTCAAGTATTAATTTCATTTTGTTCTTCTCAGTTAATTAGAGAGAGAGAGTGTGTGTATATCTTGTGTAAAGAGAGACTGGTATCCGTGCAGAGAGAGAGAGTGTGTGTGTATCTTGTGTAGAAAGAGGCTGGTTTCCGTGCAGAGAGAGAGAGAGTGTGTGTATCTTGTGTAAAGAGAGACTGGTATCCGTGCAGAGAGAGAGAGTGTGTGTGTATCTTGTGTAAAAAGAGGCTGGTTTCCGTGCAGAGAGAGAGAGAGAGAGAGAGAGAGAGAGAGTTAGAGTGTGTATCATGTGTAAAAAGAGGCTGGTTTCTGTGCAGAGAGAGAGAGAGAGAGGGGAGTGTGTGTGTGTATCATGTGTAAAAAGAGGCTGGTTTCTGTGCAGAGAGAGAGAGGGGGGGAGTGTGTGTGTGTATCATGTGTAAAAAGAGGCTGGTTTCTGTGCAGAGAGAGAGAGAGAGAGAGAGGGAGTGTGTGTGTGTGTATCATGTGTAAAAAGAGGATGGTTTCCATGCAGAGAGAGAGAGAGAAAGAAAAAAAGAGAGAGAGAGAGAGAGAGCGTGTATCTTGTGTAAAAAGAGGCTGGTATCCGTGCAGAGAGAGAGAGAGAGAGAGAGAGAGAGAGAGAGAGAGAGAGCGTGTATCTTGTGTAAAAAGAGGCTGGTATCCGTGCAGAGAGAGAGAGAGCGAGAGAGAGAGAATCAACCATTTGGAGACTAGTCAGTTCCAGTCAAGGCTCTAAATAGCCATGACAGAATAAATACAGTGACTAGTTATTTGTCCCAATGACATATGTTTGAAGGTTTAAATCATATTCAGATGATAAAATAAAAACAAGGGTTCTGTCCAATATTTTTCCCATATGTTTTTAATGATTTCCGTTGTATGTATGTATGTAGTTTTTAATATATTCATATTTTAAGTTATTTTAGTTTATTGTATTTTTCTATTTGATATTTTTCTTTAGAATTTAATATGTAGTATTTGTTAAGCATTATGTTCATGTCATTATATATATATATATATATATATATATATATATATATATATATATATATATATATATATATATATATATATATATATATATAAATATATACAGTATATATATATATATATATATATATATATATATATATATATATATATATATATATATATGTGTGTAATACATCAGGATCAAGCCCAGATCTCTCAAATGAAAGGCCAGGGCGCTACCAACTGACCCACACTGCAGGTGGCTCCCTTGCCTTTCATGTGAGAGACCTGGGTTCGATCCCGATGCGAGTTAGAATTTTATTCCTGTGAACGAAGATACTTGTTGATTAGTTCCATATTTATAAAGTTCAACATCTGTTTCAAGGCAGATTAGGAATAATCCTCCCAAGCCCCTCTTTGCATTTCCTCTGAAGAATATGCTGAGCCTTTCCAAAGGCAAATCCTGTCTGGTAATGATAATCCTACTAATACTACTACTACTACTATTACTACAGAAGTATACGGTGAGCCGATACAAAGGCAAATCCCGTCTTATACTAATACTAATACTACAGCTGATCTCTTGATGTACTTTGAAGTGATATATTCCTCTGTCGTTTCGTCAATATTTATCTTATTCTTTGGCAAACTATTTCCCGGAATCCTTATGTATTTTGCTCATTTATTTCTTGTTTTTCTTAACTTGACGGTAAAGATCCAGAGCCGATATCACTTAAGCTTTTATCTCGCTTCTGATTGGTCGGTTCGTTTGAACTATAACCAATGGTGGGTGCCGATTGAGTATGAGGTTCGTTTGTAAGTTCCTCCATCTCCCAGTGTCGGTACTTTTAAAGGACGCCATTTTGTTAAAAATCATCTTACCTTTGTTAAGAATTATCTTACCTTTGCTGGTATCCTTCAACATTTAACAATAATGGTGTCGACAAAAGACGCCATTATAACAAAAACTGATTCTAACTTCTGATAAAGATAAATTTTTACCACATTCTCGAAGAAAATTCTGGAATTTTATTTTGAAAAGACTCAGACATTATTATTATTATTATTATTATTATTATTATTATTATTAGCCAGAAGATGAAACCTATTTATAAGAAGAAGCCCACCAAAGGGGCCATTGACTCTAAATTCAAGCATCCAAAGAATATTATTTTCGTTAGAAAGAAGTAAGACGAGGTAAAGCGAAATACAGATAAAAGGGTTTCGCTAATTAAAAAAGAACAAAATAACAAAATAATAAATAAATAAAAATATAAGTAAATTATTAGCATGCAAGGAACTTCTGAAGTTCCAACTGCACGCCATCCTCAGTAGGGAGACTGTTCCACAGTCCTAAGGTGTGAGGAATAAAGGACCTGTGGAACTTTGGAGAAGTTGGACAGCGAGGCACATTTACTTAACATTGGTATTGCTGTTCAGCGAATCTTCTCCGTAGGTGGGTAGCGCCCTCAGTGCACCTCACGTGGTGCACTGTATGCATTACTTAAGGTTCTTTGCAGCGTCCCTTCGTCCCCTAGCTGCAACCTCTTTCATTCCTTTTACTATATCCCCATTCATATTCTCTTTCTTCCATCTGACTTTCCACCCTCTCTAACAATTGTTTCATAGTGCAACTGCTTTGAGGTTTTCCTCCTGTTACGCCTTTCGAACCTTCTTACCGTCAATTTCCCTCCCAGCGCTGAAGGACCTCTTAGGTCCCAGCACCTAAGTCCTACATTCCTATAACCCTTCGGCGAATCTGGTCTCTCTCTGAAAAGGGGACCAGAGATCAATCGTGAATACGCATTACCTGACAGGTGTTAAGTTTAAAATGAAAAACAAATCATTCTTTTGGGAAACTATACAAAAGGCATAACTAAATAATAGTTTATTCGAATATTAAATATATCTGTTATTTCTTACATCGATCTGATATGCATCTTCTGTGCAGGTTTTCTGATAAACATGCTTTGTGAAAAGAGGAGGTGTTGCTGCCTTCCGTTCAGTGAAACAAGATCAACAAATTCTGTTTTCAAGAATCCTACGAGAGGGACAAGGCCTTCGGGACAATTGTCTTCGTGAACATTGTCTTCGTGACTGTTGTCTTCACGCCCGTTGTCCTTATTTTCCTTTTCCTTAACAAAACATACATCAAAACAATTTTTAGGTCTAAGACACCGGCTTCTCAACTACGTATCATGTACTGTACAAAATGCACAACGAAGCTAGACACAGAATTCAGTTACGTAATTACAGCTGTAATAAATAACAGGTCAGCGACTTCAATGAGATTATTTGCGACCTGGAATCAAGGCGACTGGGAATTCCTACTTTAAAGAGTAAGAAGAAGAAGAAGAAACAGCCTTATTTCCAGTTTGATTTCCAAGGTTTCGATGACTCGTCCTGGAACTGTTCAGATATACGTGACCTTTTTATTTTACATCATGGTCGAATTATCGCCAGGAAATTTATGCGCTCATTCACCCACTCACTCATTAACACCTTTCAGAAAGAAAAGAGCGATAACAGAAGGACCCACACACACACACACACACACACACACACACGAAAAACAAAAACAGAGGAGTCTGTCCACGCGAGACGGAAGAGTGAGGGGGAGAGAACGAGAAGTTCCCTTCTAGATCATCAACTCCCGGAACCCTTCGAAGTCGACTTTGCCCTTTCCTTCCTCGTCGATCTCGTCTATGATGTCGTTCAAGTCGCTGTCTGAGAGGTTGTTGTCCAGCTCCTTCAGGATCTCCCGTAGGGTCCCCGTCGTGATGTATCCGTTGCCTGGAAGGAAGGTTTAGGATACTATGTTATGAGTTTTTTTTCTGAGGCTGTCTAGCCAAGCACCGCACTTGGGAGGGCTTTAGGCCTAGTTAGAGCTTGAGACAGCGAAAGCAGGAGGGATTTGGACTGGTCTAAAGGACAGTGAAAAAATAAGAGGGAGTTGGAGTGCTTTAAAGGACACTGGTAAAAGAGGAAGGAGTTGGAGTGCTTTAAAGGCCAGTGAAATAAAAGTGGAGGGAGTTGGAGCGGTTTAAAGGACACTGGAGAAAGAGGAAGAAAGTGAGTGGGAACGGAGATAAAGTAATAGGCTAAAAAGTGTTTAAAAAAGTAGGTGCAACTAGGCTAGTACTACAGTACCACGCCCATACAGAGCCTGCTAGTTAGTGAATAACCCTATATGTAGTAGTACCTCAGCTTAACAGACACTCTGGAAGTTTGGCTTTCAGATAACTAACAAAGTCTGTTCAGTAACAAAGACCCTGTGTTATAGCCCAAACTTGAGTATCTTCCAGATATCGTACAGCTAACAGCAATTCTATACAGTTCCTAGCCTAAACTAACCTCTTTACACTTTTATACCTAACTTCATTTTAGGAGATTTACCTAAAAATGTATCACATCTACAAAGGCAGCATAGCGTGAAGCACAATCATAATAATGTAGCTGATAAGTACAGAAGTCCTAACATTGCTGATAAGTACAGAAGCCCAAGTACAGAAGCCCTAACATAGCTGATAAGTACAGTAGTCCTAACATTGTAGCTGATAAGTACAGAAGTCCTAACATTGCTGCAGACAAGTACAGAAGTCCTAACATTGTAGCTGATGCAGAAGTCCTAATACTGTAGTTGATAAGTACAAAAGTCCTAACATTGTTGCTGATAAGTACAGGAGTCCTAACATTGTAGCTGATAAGTACAGAGCCCTAACATTGTAGCTGATAAGTACAGAAGTCCTAACATTGTAGCAGATAAGTACAGAAGTCCTAACGTTGTTGCAGACAAGTACAGAAGTCCTAAATTGTAGCAGACAAGTACAGAAGTCCTAACATTGTTGCAGACAAGTACAGAAGTCCTAACATTGTAGCTGATAAATACAGAAGTCCTAACATTGTAGCTAATAAGTGCACAGAAGTCCTTTAAGTAGAGGCACTACCGAAGAAGTTCTGTTCAACTGACCTTCCTTGTCGTAGAGCCTGAAGGCTTCCCGCAGCTCGTTGGTGATCGTCTCATCGTCATCGTCCGTCAGGAAATTGGAGGCGATGATGACGAATTTGTCGAAGTTGATCTTACCATCCTCTGCAAAGGACAGAGGTCAAAGGTCGCATGAGGGAAAAAGTGGGCGGGGCTCATGGTTACAGAAAAATGGAGGGTTTTTGTTTATGCATAGATGTTAGGATTAAGCACCCACCATGCAATCAGTTAAGGATTCCTGACCTGTAGACAATGTAGATGATCTTTGGGCATCACATCTGCCTTGGAGTGAATCACCCTAGGTAATATTAAGCTTGAACACCCTGCATATAATCATATTGAGGAATCCTGAACCATAGACAGTGTAAATGGTGTCTGGGTACCATTTTTATCTTGGGGATAATTACCATAGATGATATTAGGCTTGAACATCCTGTGCATAATCGTATTGAGGATTCCTGAACTCTAGACAAAGTAGATAACCTTTGGGCACCATGATCATCTTGGGGATAATTACCCCAGGTGATATTAAGCTTGAGCACTCTGTACATTATCATATTAAGGATACCTGACCTACATTGTCTACTTAATCTAAATCTTTAGGCATTGCAGTCACCTTGGAGATACTTACCCCAGGTGAAAGATTCTTGCCGTCCAACAACTTCACCACTTGAAGTATTGCCAAATGTACTTCATTCTTAAAATTTTATTTGAATATTACCCTTCTACTGGAATTCTTCTAGAGGCAAGCTAAATATTTCTTTTATAAATATTCTGTATTAAACAGATGCCAGAATGAATGTCAGAGTTAGAACAGTAACTTCACAGACAACGGACAAATTCAAGCACTGCTCTGCTCAGCTCTGCCCCTGGGACAGACAGACCTCACACAATGGATGGAAAACTTAACAGACAAACTTACAGCTGTGTTCCTGGGACAGACAGACCTCACACAATGGATGGAAAACTTAACAGACGAACTTACAGCTGTGTTCCTGGGACAGACAGACCTCACACAATGGACAGAAAACTTAACAGACGAACTTACAGCTGTGTTCCTGGGACAGACTGACCTCACGCAGTGGATGGAAAACTTAACAGAAACTTACAGCTGTACCACTGGGATAGACAGACCTCACGAAATGGGTGGAAAGCTTAACAGACAAACTTACGGTCGATGTCAACTCTTCTGATGGTCTCGTTGAGGTCATCGATGTCAAAGGCAGTGCCCATGTTGTTGAAGATGCCCTCAATGTCCTTGATGTCCACAAACCCACTTTTGGTCTTGTCCACTGTCGCAAAAGCCTTGCGCAGAGCTGAAGAAGAAGAAGAAGATGAAGAAGATGAAGAAGAGGAAGGAGAGGAAGAAGAAGAATGAGAAAATGCCATTGATGAAAGAGGAGAGCAGTTGTAAAGAGGCAAACAAAATAAACTTAAAAGGCAGAGAAGAAATGGTGAAAGTTGAGATGTAAATAATTAAAGAATAATTCAAAGGACGAGGAAATAGGGAAAATTAAGAACAGAATATCCTTGAAGAGAAATGCAAGGCAGTGGATGAATAACAAATATATGAAAGAGAATGAAACTTAAATAAAGTGACGAGCAGATCGATGAACCTAACCTAACCTAAACCTACCCTAACCTAACATGTATAGAATTTTGTTCACAACAACTTTGCTTTTGCTTATCCCTTTTTTGGAAACAAGATCTTGTCCTGGAAGAAGCCTCTGGAAAGGCTTTGAAATTATAGAGATCTGGATTTATTTTAATTTTGAAACTGAATATTGTCCTAGGGGAAATCTCGAGAAATGTTTTGAATTTACATTTACAGGGCAAAGCCAATTATCTAGATCTATTTATCTATCTATGTAAACTATGTTTAACTTTCTTTGTTCTAGATTTATCAGTTTGTCCAAACTTTGTTCAGATTTACCTTTTCTGAACCAAGATTTTGTAATGAAAGAAACCATTGAGAAATACATATATTTTGAAAACTATGTTTACATAGCAAAGGCAATATATATATATATATATATATATATATATATATATATATATATATATATATATATATATATATATATATATGTATATATCATACATACATACATACATATATACATGTATATATATAAATAGATAGATAGACAGATACATATATATGTATATAAATACACACACATAAATATATATATATATATATGTATGTGTGTATGATGTATATATGTATGTATATACGTATGCATGTATGCATGTGTATCTGTGAGTCTATGACTTATTGCTCTCCCTGAGTTTTGCCTTTCTCCACCACCAGGAAATAGCATGTCAGACGCCAACAAGACTGACTTTATCTTTCCTAACCAAAAACCCATTATTTTCCCTCTTCCATTTACTCACCGTGCATAGTCTTTTCGTCGATGTCATTCTGCGAAGACGAATGGAAAGAGAAAAAGAAAAAGAAATTACAAAAGTTGCAGGAGGGGGGGAAAAGAGAAGATAATTTGAGATATTTATTTCAGAAGTTGGAAATGACAGTCACGATGGAATGTTATTTAGACTCGTGGGATATTTTTTTAAACATATTTATCGAAATATCGATCAAACAGAAGAAAGAAGAGGCAAAATATTAATGATAATAAATACTCTTTTATGATTAGAAGATGTGATTTAAAATATTTATTGAAGAAGGTATTAAAATTCCATTTTTTTATGATCATGAAAAGACAGCTAAAAAATTTTACAGGAATATGAATTTTGTCATTTCTTAGAAAAAATGGTTCAAAAACGAACATGGAAAGTCTACGAAAATAAAATATAATAAAAGAACTCTGTAAAAAAATGTAAAAAACAAACAAAACTATTATAAAGGATGTAATAAGACAGAATAATAACTTTAAATGGAAATAAATCTTTACGGTTTAATATAAGTAATTTCATACTGAACAGAAAAAAACAACAATTCTTGGCATTGTGACCCCTTGTTTAGTATCAACCACGAAAGGATTCATTTTCCTGGTTCCTACCCCAGTGGGATTGCATTAGCGTAGACAGAAGGTCGGAAAAGTGTCTCAGGCTGACTCTGTACAGGCTGTTTGCTGGTCAGGGACTGAGAAAAGCACTTTGACAAGTTTCTCAGGCTGCCTCTGGACAGCCTATTATACTGGAAAAGTGTCTCTAGCTGACTCTGTACAGGCTGTTTACTGGTCAGGGACTGAGAAAAGTACTTTGACAAGTGTCTCAGGCTGCCTCTGGACAGCCTGTTGTACTTGAACAGTGTCTCTGGCTGGCTCTTACAGATTGTTTACTGGTCGGGGACTGAGAAAAGTACTTTGACAAGTGTCTCAGGCTGCCTCTGGACAGCCTGTTGTACTGGAAAAGTGTCTCTGGCTGACTCTGCACAGACTGTTTACTGGTCAGGGACTGACCAATACCCAATACTCCAAGAAATACCCATTTTAGCCTAAAATAAACCAAACGGAAGCATTTCTCTGAGGTCATATATTTATGTGCCATTCTTCC
Organism: Macrobrachium rosenbergii; assembly: GCF_040412425.1. Taxonomy (NCBI): domain Eukaryota; kingdom Metazoa; phylum Arthropoda; class Malacostraca; order Decapoda; family Palaemonidae; genus Macrobrachium; species Macrobrachium rosenbergii. The sequence goes on from NC_089750.1 coordinate 76,312,444, forward strand.
ACCACAGGGGAAATGAAAAACTGAGTGCAAAGATCCTGACCAGTCTTCTGAAAATGACTTTTAGGCATAAAGTCGAAACCGGTCAGTATTTACACCAAGTTTTTCATTTACCCTGTGGGGGAAAGTGTAGGACATATTAATCACGCGATAGAATTATCGTAATTATATTATACTTATATATACTGTGTTCCATTGCTGACAGGTCATCGCCCCTTAAAGGTCCAGGGGCCACCTGAGGATCGATTAGCCAAAATTACTCTTCGTGCCTAAGACGCAAAAGGCTTACTGAAGGGGGAATCAATAAGGTCATATCATCGCTATATCATCACTCCATGTCTCTAAGATTCTCTCAGATCGTCACGCCAACGGTGATCTCTCTGGTACGGGACAGAGAATTTAACATCTGAGGACGTCGTGCAATTGGAATTTCAGAATTTCAAACAAGGATGCAATGCATTACTACTCTAATTCAACTCTCCTTGTACTTTAATCATTTATTACATTTTTTTATTTATTTAATAATTTGTTAATTTATTTTGAATTTTTTGATAAGTGGTCTCTTTTTTTATGTATATCCCAGTGCCTTCTGTTACTCCTTTCTAATGGACACCGTAATATTCATTGAAAGCTTGAACATCAAGTCAATGGCCCCCTTTGGTGGGGTTGTTCCATATGAATATGGTTCATGTTCTTAATAATAATAATAATAATAATAATAATAATAATAATAATAATAAGATAAACGAAGATTTGCAAGAGCTGGGTGGACATTGGGATGAAGAGGATCATGGGTAGGTGTTGTTTTGTGTTTGGGGAGGGGGCAGGGGAAGGAAGGGGGCAGGGGAAGGAAGGGGGGCCCGGGTCCAGGGGGTGGAAGCAAGACAAAAGAAGGATTACAGGATTAACAGAGAATGAGTTTCGGTCTGGGGAGGAGAAGTCATGAAAACGAAAAGGTAAATAAATAAAACTGGCATGAAAAGGACACATCCCCACGGACGGACGGACGGCCTCTGTCATTTCCCCCAGGGGGGAAATTGGGGACGATGGATCCAAAGCCCAGGAGGATCAATCCTAATTATTGGTCGCTAATTATCATATCTCGGTCCGAAGCTGAAGTTCATTGGAAGGTTTCTGCCAGGCTTCGTGAATAGAATCTTTTTATGTTGCGATATTTCGAATGGGAATTCATGCTTAGAGGGGCCTGAACTTATTGGGAAGGGGGGAGCAACCCCCCTCAAACAAACCCCCCTCCCCCATCCCCCTCCCTACCCCTCACCCCACAGGGATTTCTGTCAGAGTTTATTAATATAATTTTTTTTTTTGTGAAAATATTCAAAGAGGGGAATTCATGCTTAGAGGGCCTGACATTTTGGGGAAGGGGGAGCAGCCCCCCTCAAACAACCCCTCCCCCTCCTACCTACTCTTCCCCATCCCTAACCCCCACCCCACAGGGATTTCTTCCAGAGTTCAGGAATTGAATCTTTTTAATATGAAAATATTTAAAAGGGGAATATATCATCCTTAGACAGGCCTGACCTTGTGGGGAAGGGGGCAGCCCCCAAACAACCCCCATCCTCCTCACCCCACCCCACGAATATCCATTTTTTACATGAAAGTATTTAAAAGGGGGAATTCATGCTAGAGGGCCTGACCTTTTGGGGAAGGGGGAGCAGACCCCCCCCCTCTCGAAGAACCTAACCCCTCCTCCTCTCCAACCACCCACCCATCCCTCACCCTCAAAAGCAACCCGCCCCCCACGAATCTATTCCTGGTTCAATATGAGGAACACTGCTTAAAATGAAAGGAACGCAGACATCCACATTCAAATACGATTTCAGTCAACGTGTCTACTCCATTGTGGAATGAATTGACGTCAGATTAATTTCTATTTATATGCGTATTTATAATTAGGTGTCACATCAGACTTCCCCAGAGGTGAATAGAATTACAGTTTAGTTAGATAAACATAGTATCTGTGACCGCCCTCGGTCAAATGATCGAGGTCTGGACTTTGCAACAAACGAAGCGATTCTTGCGATGCTGTTTCATTTCAGCTTTAAAACAGCGAGCGGGATTTTAGCCTGCAGCTCTCTCTCTCTCTCTCTCTCTCTCTCTCTCTCTCTCTCTCTCTCTCTCTCTCTCTCTCTCTCTCTCTCTCTCTCATATATATATATATATATATATATATATATATATATATATATATATATATATATATATATATATATATATATATATACATACATATATATATATATATATATATATATATATATATATATATATATATATATATAAAATGATGATGATATGGCCATACTTAGGTATTTCATTCTTTATTACACAGAATTTCAAGGCAGATAATCTCATAAAAAATATTAAAAAAGACAATTGAAAGTACAATAATATAGGCTGTCTTGCCAAACTGATCGAAACAGGTAAACCAAATCTTTAAAAATACTACAAAATAAAAGAAATATTAGGGGAGCTTAGCTTTACAGCAATAAATAAGGAATTAGAAAGTGCTAAAGGAAATGTATTCAGATTCAAAACAGCAAATGTGGGGTGAACGTGATTGTTGAACTGTTGAGTACTTTCAGAGAACCAAATCATATAATTGCCAATTATTGTAAGCTGGACAAGTTGTTTGTTATTCAACTCTGGCTATTATTATTATTATTATTATTATTATTATTATTATTATTATTATTATTATTATTATTATTATTATTATTATTATTATTATTCAGAAGATAAACTCTTATTCATATGGAACAAGCTCACACACACACACACAGGGGCCACTGACTTGAAATTCAAGCTTCCAAAGGATATTATGGTGTTTCATTTCCTTTAAAAACATGGCCACGGGAATAAGAAGAGAAGTCAAGCCAGTTGGCTTGAACAGAGAGGCTGTTTAGTAAGCTCTTGGGCAATGAAGAGGTGGTTCTGTAACTTCTGTGCTAAACTGTGTTCTTTAGGGGCTGGAATGGTCCGCTCAGAAAGTGTAAATCTCGTTCTAGAGGTCTCTTTGTTTCAGAATTCTGTCTGGACTGGCGGTCGTTGGCTCTTGTATACTGCAGACCACACAGGTCAGTGAAGAGAGTGCTCTGTAACTTTTGTGCTAAACTGTGTTCTCTAGTGGCTGGAAATGGTGCGCTCAGAAAGTGTAAATCTCGTTCTAGAGATCTCTTTGTTTCAAAATTCTGTCTGGATTGGCAGTCGTTGGCTCCCGTATATTGCAGACCACGCAGGTTAGTGAAGAGAGGGTCCTGTAACTTATGTGCCAAGCTATGTTCTCTCGTGGCTGGAAATAGTGGTTTGGACTTTGGAAAGTGTAAATTTTCCTCCAGAGAAGATCTCTGTGTTTCAGGAATTCTGTGTCTGAACCGGAGGCCGCTGGCTCCCGCCTATTGCAGACCGAACAGGTTAGTGAAGAGAGTGGTCTATAACTTCTGTGCTAAACTGTGTTCTCTCTTGGCTAGAAATAGTGGTTTGGACTTTGGAAAGTGTAAATTTTCCTCCAGAGAAGATCTCTGTGTTTCAGAATTCTGTGTCTGAACCGGAGGCCGCTGGCTCCCGTATATTGCAGACCACGCAGGTCAGTGAAGAGAGTGTTCTGGAACTTTTGTGCCAAACTGTTGTTCTCTCTTGGCTAGAAATAGTGGTTTGGACTTTGGAAAGTGTAAATTTTCCTCCAGAGAAGATCTCTGTGTTTCAGAATTGTGTGTCTGAACCGGAGGCCGCTGGCTCCCGCTTATTGCAGACCACACACTGGACAGGTACACAGAGAAACGTCACTTGAGCTCAGATCGACATGGAGAGTGGGCCTGTCTTTTCCTTAGCTGTGAAAACAAATTGAAACCTAATTTTGAGGAAAACTGAGTTGAAGAATTTCTCGGTAAGTTCTTTCGAACCACATAGCTACTGTGCCAAAGGCAAGGTGATTTGATGTACTTGAAGTGTTTATTTTTTGTCAGGATTGTATACCACTTTCTTGGAAGGAAATTTTCCATATAGAATTTTTTGTCAGAATTTTGTGAAAGACAAAAAAAAACCCTATTATTGAGACAACACACACACAGGTATATAGATCTATCAAGTAGCTATCAATATCTGTTTATCATGTGTATATATATATATATATATATATATATATATATATATATATATATATGTATATATATATATATATATGTATAATATACAGTGCATATATAGTATATATATATATATATATATATATATATATATGTATATATATATATATATATATATATATATATATATATATATATATATATATATATATATATATATATATATATATATGAATATAAGAAGGTCCATAATCATATTACTGTGGTATTACAGGAAAAGACATTCATATATATATATATATATAAATATATATATATATATATATATATATATATATATATATATATTTATATATATATATATATATATATATATATATATATATATATTTATATATATATATATATTATATATATATATATATATATATATATATATATATATATATATATATATATATATATATATATATATTCCTCTTCAGTGCAGTTATTCCAAAGTTGAATTATTTTGATACTTGCTGTTTGTGAATAAAAGAAATATATTACATAATGCGTACGTGTGTGTGTGTGTGTGTGTGTGTGTGTGTGTGGGTGTGTGGGTGTGGATGTCCTCAGATTACATAATATTAATCGTGACTTTTTTACTCAAAAGCATCAAAGGACAAGAGGTAAAAAGTAATTGTTATGTTAAAACGTTCCAGCGGAAATTGATATGCAAGTCTTATATAACTTCGTAATTAGAACGACTTTCACGCGTCTTTTAATATTTATATTCTTCAGAGTTGTGGTATTGCGTTGTGTAATTCTTTTTTAATACCTTCTGGATCTTTCTTTTATTTTTTTCAGCAATATTCGTATCTGAGTTCAAGGCTTATCTTTGTCAGAGATCTAACAGTGGCCAAAAATAGCTCTGCTCTTGGAGATTGTTCCCAGTTGAGCTTGTTCCCGTAGCGGGGTTATGGTGCAGTCAGTGCACGTCATGCGGTGCACTGTAGGCATTACTTGGGGTTCTTTAATAGCTGCAACTCCTTTCGTTATTTTGATTGTATCTCCATTCGTATCCTATTTCTTCCATGTTACTTTCCTCAACCTTCTCCTAACAATTGATTCTTAGTGCAACTGCTTTGAGGTTTTCCTTCTGTTACACCTTTCAAACCTGCCTACCCTCAATTTCCTTTGCAGCTCTGAATTACTTCATGTTCATAGGTCCCAGCGCTTGGCCTTTTTGGTCTTTGGCCCAAATTCTATATATTCCATTGCATTAGTAGTTTTTTTTTTTTGCCTCATTTTTATTCATTTACTTCTGGATTTACTTCGCCTGTTTTGTCATTTTATCTATAACCTCTCTCAAAGCAAAACAAGCTTCTACTTCTAGTATCTTATGGATATTTTCTCATTCCCGGAATCATATGTATGTCCTCTCATTCTCAGAATCACACATGTATTTTCTCATTCCCAGAGTCATATGTATATCTTCTCACTCTGAGAACCTTATTTATATATTTTTTTCATTCCTAGAATCATATGTATATTCCCTCATTCTGAGAATCATACATATATTTTTTTCATTCCCAGAATCATATGTATATTCGCTCGTTCCAGGAATCATACATATATTTTCTCATTCCCAGAATCATATGTATATTCCCTCATTCTCAGAATCATACATATATTTTCTCATTCCCAGAAACATATGTATATCCTCTCATTCTCAGAATCATACATATATTTTCTCATTCCCAGAATCATATGCATATCCTCTCATTCTCAGAATCATACGTATATTTTCTCATTCCCAGAATCATATGTATATTCTCTCATTCTCAGAATCATTCGTATATTTTCTCATTCCCAGAATCATACATATATTTTATCATTCCCAGAATAATATGTATATTCTCTCATTCCGAGAATCGTGCAAACATTTTCTCATTCCCAGCATCATATGCATACTCCTTCATTCCCAGAATCATTTGGATATCCTCTCGTTCCAAGAATCATATGTATATTCTCTCATTCCCAGAATCCTATGTATAATTTCTCATTCCCAGAAATATACGTATGTTCTCTCATTCCCAAAAACATATGTATATTTTCTCACTCCGAGAATCGTACATACAAATTCTCATTCCCAGCTTAAAAGAATACTTTATCAGTCGAAGAATCATATGGATATTTTCTCGTTCCAAGAATCGTATGGATGTTCTCTCATTCCAAGAATCGCATGGATATTTTCTCGTTCCAAGAATCATATGGATATTCTCTCATTCCAAGAATCATATGGATATTTTCTCGTTCCAAGAATCATATGGATATTCTGTCATTTCAAGAATCGTATGGACATCTTCTCGTTCCAAGAATCGTATGGATATTCTCTCATTCCAAGAACTGTATGGATATTTTCTCGTTCCAAGAATCATATGGATATTTTCTCGTTCCAAGAATCGTATGGATATTTTCTCGTTCCAAGAATCATATGGATATTCTCTCATTCCAAGAATCGTATGGACATCTCGTTCCAAGAATCATATGGATATTCTCTCATTCCAAGAATCGTATGGATATTTTCTCGTTCCAAGAATCATATGGATATTTTCTCGTTCCAAGAATCGTATGGATATTTTCTCGTTCCAAGAATCATATGGATATTCTCTCGTTCTCCTCCTCTCCCTATACGTCAAAAAAAAAAAAAAAAAAAAAAAAATGCGCTTCGCCTCATCTCAAAAGGAACCAACCAACAGTCTGCCCTGTTATTTGCGTAAAAATACTTCACGGGAACTGACGAAGTGAGACCAGTAAAACGCGCTCGTAGGCTACCTGTTTCTGGTCGCGGTATCCCCAAAACACGGCACTTAGTGCGCTCCGTGAGTCGAAATGAACACAACCCCCCCTCAACCCCTCCTTGCTTCTCCCGCCCCCACCACCCCCCTCTCCCCTGCTCCTCCCGAGAGTGTTAATAAAACGCACCCTGTGTATTCAGGGCTTGTGACGTCATTCTGTAATGCCTGGGTTTGTGGCTGTTCGATGATTTGCTAAGGGATGGTATTTGGTTTTATTTATTTTCTTTTTATTTTTATTTTTATCCTGCTTTTTTTATGCTTTGATTATGTATGCGTACACAGTATATATATGTATATGTATACACAGTATATATATATATATATATATATATATATATATATATATATATATATATATATATATATATATATATATATATGTTATATATATATATATATATATATATATATATATATATATATATATATATATATATATATATATATATATATATATATATATATATATATATATATATATATATATATATATATATATATATATATTATTAGGTAGTCTCCACCGATACGTGGTGGCTCCAAGGTACGCAAACTGTCAAAACTGGCGGACTGTGGATGCAAACTTTCGAATTATTCAAATAATTCAAATTATTTCAGACCATTTTTCAAAATTCTCTACCTCCTTCCTATAACTACAGTTCAGTGCATTTAGATAGGAAAACCGCAATCAATCTTCTCCCATTCGGAATATCTCCTTAATCACTGAACCGTTTGAGATTAGATTAGACCCTTGTGGAACTAAAAAGGGTAAGATCAGCAAGCTGGCAACAGTCCCATGATGCCTCACATCTGATCTTGGGGCGTCTGAACTGCAGGCTTTGTCTGTCGACCTTTTCGAGAATTGAATTCTGTAATTCTTGTAGTGATACATATATTCTCATTACTGTGTTGTTCCAACCTGTTATAAATACTGTATTTTGAATGTTTATGTTAAGAAATAGATTTTGAAAAATGTAATCTGTACGATTCACAATGTTATATAGTGCAAAATCATTATTGTAATATGCTAATATGGAGACCATAGTAAGAAAAATTGTACCTTTTATCTAAGTAAAATTGTAGCTAGACCACACTTTACATTACTCTTACTAATACTTAACTTTCTAAACTATTTCTTCATTGGTTAGCTAGCTAACTACCCTCATTCTTCCTTCACCCATTTTACCTATCAGCTTAAAAAAATGTACTGTAAATTCTATTTAAGAATGAAAATGAAATTTATGTGTAAGTCACGCTGCGAAGGAAAGCTATACGATTTGAATATTAGACATTTTTTTTACTTAAAACTAGACCTGCGACCTTGAAAACTAGGTCAAGGTGAAGGGTTAAGGTTTGCATAGGTAAGGCTCCAACGTATGCTTCATGAAAATTGGAAATGATAAGAAATGACTTTACAAGTTGCAGCGTCTACAACGAATGATTCCCATAGGGGGGTAGTACCTTCATTGCATCGCATGCGGTGCACTGTAGGCATTACTTGAGGTTCTTTGCAGCATCCCTTCCTTAGGCTTCTAGCTGTAACCGCTTTCATGCCTTTTACTGTACCTCCATTCATATTCTCTTTCTTCCATCTTACTTTCCTCAACCCTCTCCGAACAATTGCGAGGTTTTCCTCCCGTTACACCTTCCAAACCTTTCGATTGCCAGTTTCCGTTTCAGCGCTGAATGACCTTGTAGGTCCCAGTGCTTGGCCTTGGGCCAAAATTCTATATTCTGTTCTACAACCGATGGTATCAGCCAGCAGTTGTTATAAACGAGATGTGTTGCGAGTAAATCCTTGAACTCTGACCTTTGACCGTGTCTATGACCTTGACCTAAGTTCCACCACATGGAATAATTAACACCTTATCACCGATAAATGTGTAAGATGTTTGAATTCTTCGTCTCTGAAAATAATAGCATTATCACAGAGATATTTGACTTTAGGAGGCGGACAGACAGTAGGGCGTAGGTCACATGACCCCAAGATACCCTCGGGGAGGTCACAAATGACCCCATCGTAACCAAAAACTCGCAAAAGGTCAAAGAAATCATTCAGTGGGTCTTAATTTGTCACGACACAGTACGAGAAGACGCCATTGTTTTGAGCTTAAATAAGGCATAGCTTCCGGTTCTACACAGCATCCCTTAGACCCCTAGCTGCAACCCGTTTCATTTTCTCTTACTGCACCTCCGTTCACATTCTCTTCCTTCCACCTTACGTTCCTCAAACCTCTTCTAACAATTGTTTTACAGTGAAACTGTGAGGTTTTCCTCCTGTTACACCTTTCAAACCTTCCGTTCCATAAGTCCCAGCGCTTGCCATTTGACCTCTGGCCTAAATTCTAGCATTCTGTTCTTCTGAAGTGGACCTCTGGACTCTGCCAGTGCCCGGAACGAGAGGGAGGCATGCAAGAATGGGAATCCGGCCTCAATGCGATGAAATTTTCGTTGACTCAGTGTCTGGAGTGGCCCAGATCATTAGCGCTGACCTACTGCCGGCGAATCATTAATGTCGTTCGTGATGTTTGTTGTTGATTTTCATCGTTTTAATTTTCTTGTGTTGTCGATTTATTTTTCTTTCTAATTGTTTTTTACAGAAAATAGGCCATTCCCCCCCAACCCCCAACTCCTCAAGACCACAGCCCATACTTGACACAATTGGGCCTGTCCCTGTACAAATCGGTGATCAACTCAGAGATATTTTCTCGCTCAGTTTATTATTATTATTATTATTATTATTATTATTATTATTATTATTATTATTATTATGTCATGTTAAAAAGGACGGCTGCGTAATGCGAGTTAATCTTACATTGAATCTTCTCAATTTTCCTTAGAATTCTTTACTCTCCGCGTTAATATTGGACAATCACTGGCCAATATTCATACTTTAGTAAATAAAAATTTATTATTATTATTATTATTATTATTATTATTATTATTATTATTATTATTATTATTATTATTATTATTATTATTATTATTATTACCACAAAAACAACTACACGTCACAAAATAATAGCGTGAACGCCATTCTAATGCAAGACATTTATTTTTAATTTTTTGTATTTTGCCGTTTGATCTCTCGAGTGTTTGAAGTTGCGAGGTTTATTTTTGATAGTTTATACCCTTTGATGGGGGATGATTCAGGTATGCCAGTATGCTTGCCCATACGCAGGTATGCCCTCCATAAAAACCGTGTCACAGAATACATCTTGATTATGCGATGCACTGAGAATGCTAAGGCTTGGGGCCATGTAATGCCTTAAAATAGGGTCACGGGGGACAAGAGAGAGAGAGAGAGAGAGAGAGAGAGAGAGAGAGAGAGAGAGAGAGAGAGAGAGAGAGAGAGAGGGTATGGCACGAGCTCTCGTAACCTACGTCATGTTGGTCGGCTGACGCTAACAGCCGGGATGTTATCCTTTTGACGTCTGTTTTCACCCGGCTCATTTTGACAGATGACCCGAGGAAGGACAGAGAGAGAGAGAGAGAGAGAGAGAGAGAGAGAGAGAGAGAGAAGGCATATAATGCGATGTGGAAAGATGACTTACACAGCAGGCGCAGGCGACGACTGCCAAACTTTGCGACACTGACAGGTTGGGCAAACGGTAAACAAAATGTAAGAAGCTCTCCTCCCCTTATTATCTATCTTGTGCCAGTTGGCTCAGAGAGAGAGAGAGAGAGAGACCCACACACACACACACACACACGTTTTGAACATGACAGATCAAATGGGTTGGCACGGTTGAAAAAAATACCTCCATACCCCCACGCCCTCCTCAAAAAAAAGGGGTCAAATTAAAAAAAAAAATGAAAAACTTTGTCAAGTCACCTGTCCGTCACACTAAGTTCCTTAATTCAAACTTGAAAAAACTTGGGCAGGAACAATGATAATGGGCATTGCAGGTGTTATACAAATAACTATAAATACCCAGTGGACACTTCAGGCGCGATTAACCTCAAGTGAGGGGTATCATTGCTTGGTATAGTGTCTTGGTTGTGTGGTTAATTCTGTCTTGAGTGGTTGCGAAACATCAGTAGCTTAGAATGGACTATTATTATTATTATTATTATTATTATTATTATTATTATTATTATTATTATTATTATTATTATTATCATAACTAGGGGTGCAGGGAGAGAGAGAGAGAGAGAGGGGCCACGGACATAATAATTAAAGGAAACGTAATTTTCACAATTACGAGAGATAGCTGTGAAGATTCCTTTGGAAGTGAAAGATGGCGGCTTCCAGGCTTCTATAAATACAAGCCCCTTGCTTTGTGATGGCCGTCTATTTTGGAGTCGAGTATATCAGTGTCTCCAGTCAGCGGTGTAATTTATTTTGATTTATTTAAATTTTTGGGGTTATCCAGTTATCTTACAATTACAGAATTAATTACAGATGTCAGTACCTTCGTTCTATATTGGTTAAACCGGCTAGCCTTGTGGATATAAGGGTTGAAACGGTTAAAATTGGTCAAGGTCTGCGTGAGCCAGAAAGCACGCTCTTCTGCGCATTACGTCAACTGAACCACAACACGCATTGATTGACCGTTGGCTATCTCCATACCTGTGCTGCTGAGATAATGCTCTCTCTCTCTCTCTCTGATTTCTTTTGGATATTGAAGAACATCTTTCTTTCATAGTTCCTTGTGATAGTGGAAAAACCTCTCTCCGTTGCAAATCTCTCTCTCTCTCTCTCTCTCTCTCTCTCTCTCTCTCTCTCTCTCTCTCTCTCTCTCTCTCTCTCCTAATTATTGAAGAGCGCCTTTCTCTTATGGTTTCTTTTAATCATGGAAAAACTAATTTCCTCTCTTTCTCTCTCTCATTTCTCTTCATTACTGAAGAATATCTTTCCCTTATAGTTTATTGAGATAATGAAAACCTCTCCCTCTCATTTCTCTTGATTACTAAAGAACATTTTTCTCTCATAGTTTATTGTGATAATTAAAGATTCTCTCTCTCTCTCTCTCACATGCAGTGAATGCTTACCTCAATACAACCCTCTTAGACCTGTGTTTCTCCTTGAATAAGGGTTACATAACTTGGTCTGCTCTTTTTCAGTCTTGCAGTAAATATATTATATTATAATATATGTACATATATATATATATATATATATATATATATATATATATATATATATATATATATATATATATATATATATCACTCTGGGATTTCACAATCACTTGGGAATGATGATTTCATGTAAATTATTCTTGCAGTCTATTTCAAGCACAAAAACCTCAAATTAACAGTTACCAAGAATGGAAGACTGTAGGCATCATTTTAAGGTTCTTTGCGGCGTCCCTTAGGCCCCTAGCTGCAGCCCCTTCCATTCTTTTTACTGCACCTCTGTTCATATTCTCTTTCTACCATCTTACTTTCCTCAACCCTCTCCTAACAGTTGTTTCACAGCGCAGCCGCGAAAGGTTTTCCCTTCTGTTACACCTTTAAATAAACCTTTTTAGTTTTCTGTCCGCCCTCAGATCTTGAAAACTACTGAGGCTAGAGGGCTGCAAATTGGTATGTTGATCACCCACCCTCCAGTCATCAACCATACCAAATTGCAGCCCTCTAGCCTCTGTAGTTTTTACTTTATTTTAGGTTAAAGTTAACCATAATCGTGAGTCTCGCAAAGATATAGGACAGGCCGCCACCGGGCTGTGGCTGAAAGTTTCATGGGCCGCAGCTCATACAGCACTGTACCGAGACCACCGAGAGATAGATCTATTTTCGGTGGCTTTGATTATATACTGTACAGAAAACTCTATTGCGCCGAAGAAACTTCGGCGCATATTTTACTCGTTTCACTGTGAATTTCTCTTTCAGCGTTGAATGACCTCGTTATAGCTGCCAGCGTTTGCTTCGTTCTGTGGCCTAAAATTTATAATAATCCATTCCACTTTTGCCATGATACAACGATTTGACCTCGTTGGTCCTACGTGAACGAGGTCACGGTAGTTTTTCTAATCTGGTTTAAATACACAAACCTACCAAGTGTCTTTCCAGTGAGAATTAATAATGACCTTTCATTTGAAAGAAAAATTACTACTACTAATATTATTATTATTATTATTATTATTATTATTATTATTATTATTATTATTATTATTATTATTATTATTATTATTATTATTCAAAAGATAAAGCCCCATTCATATGGAACAAACCTACCAAAGGGGCCACTTACTTGAAATTCAAGCTTCCTAAGAATATTACAGTGTTCATTTCTAAGAAGTTACAGAAGATAACAGGAAATTTGTTATTATTATTATTATTATTATTATTATTATTATTATTATTATTATTATTATTATTTAGAGGATGAACCCCATTCATATGGAACAAGCCCACCACAGGGGCCACTGACTTGAAATTCAAGAAGCTTCCAAAGAATATTACGGTGTTCATTTCAAAGCAGTTACAGAAAGTAACAGGAAATAGATGAAGAAGAGATATCGGTTATTAGAAAATAAAAAATAAATTAACAATTTATTAAATAAATAAATAAACAGATGAAATATAAATATATTATCAAAATACGATTAAGGGTTTGTCAGTGATATTGGGTGTAAGTGTGACACATTGATAAAGGTCTCTGATAAGCTGTTTCCTCTGAGATAAGAACATATTTTACGTGATAACTCTCTCTCTCTCCAATTGGCAGATTTTAGAATAGACTGCATACTTATCAACAGGAGCTTTATGAAATATCACAAAAAGATCTTGAACTGTTTCTACCAAAAGTTCTCTTGAACTTCTGCCAAAAGTTCTCTTGAACTTCATCAGCTCAGTGGTCTGGTAAAACTAAGATATACTTAACTCTACCAAAAGTTCTCTTGAACTTTTTCTACCAAAAGTTATCCTGAACTTGTTCTCCCAAAAGTTCTCATGAACTACCAGAAGTTCTCTTGAACTTGTTCTACCAAATGTTCTCTTGAACTTCTACCAAAAATTCCCTTGAACTTCTACTATAAGTTCTCTTGAACTTCTTCTACCAAAAGTTCTCTTGAACTTCTTCTACCAAATGTTCTCTTGAACTTCTTCTACCAAAAGTTCTCTTGAACTTCTTCTCCAAAAGTTCTCTTGAACTTCTTCTACCAAAAGTTCTCTTGAACTTCTTCTACCAAAAGTTCTCTTGAACTACTTCTACCAAAAGTTCTCTTGAACTTCTACCAAAAGTTCTCTTGAACTTCTTCTACCAAAAGTTCTCTTGAACTTCTGCCATAAGTTATCTTGAACTACTTCTTCTAAAAGTTTTCTTGAACTTCTACCAAAAGTTCTCTTGAACCTTTTCTACCAAAAGTTATCCCGAATTTGTTCTCCCGAAAGTTCTCATGAACTACCAGAAGTTCTCTAGAACTTCTACCTAAAGTTCTCCTGAACTTCTACCAAAAGTTCCCTTGAACTTCTACCAAAAGTTCCCTTGAACTTCTACCAAAAGTTCTCTTGAACTTCTACCAAAAGTTCTCTTGAACTACTTTTACTAAAAGTTTTCTTGAACTTCTTCTACCAAAAGTTCTCATGAGCTTTACCAAAAATCATCATAAACTTCTTCGTAGTTATTGCATTCTTCGAACTTGTTATTCACTGTAAAGCAGAATTCTTTTCTTAAAAGACTAGTTTTAATTTTCTGAAAATAAAACTATTGCGCCGGCTTTGTCTGTCCGTCCGCACTTTTTTCTGTCCGCACTTTTCTGTCCGCGCTCAGATCTTGGAAAATTTTGAGGCTAGAGGGCTGTAAATTGTTATGTTGATCATCCACCCTCCAATCATTAAATATATACCAAATTGCAGGCCCCTAGCCTCAGTAGTTTTTATTTGATTTAAGGTTCAAATTAGCCATAATCGTGCTTCTGGTAACGATATAGGACAGGCCACGACCGGGTCGTGGTTGTAGTTTCAAGGACCTCGGCTCATACAGCATTATACCGAGACCACCGAAAGATAGATCTATTTTCGGTTGCCTTGATTATACGCTGTACAGAAAACTCGATTGCGCCGAAGAAACTTCGGCGCATTTTTTGCTTATTTTAGAGCAGTAATCAGTACATGAAGGTGTCCTGTTCTGATGATATTGCCTAAAGAGCAATACTGGAGAGCTTTAGCCAATTGTAGACAATAGGACATTAACTGCCGATGTCTTTCTTATTCTTTGGAAAATCTATATTAAAAACGATTTTATCTTTAACATGGAGTGCTGATACTTTGATAGGCAAGTAATTTCAATGCACAGTAGAGAGAGAGAGAGAGAGAGAGAGAGAGAGAGAGAGAGAGAGAGAGAGAGAAACTCATTGTTACCAAGAAAAGTCAAGAAATAATACTAAGTTGACCGTTTTCATTTTAATTTTAATGATAGTTTCGACAGAGAGAGAGAGAGAGAGAGAGAGAGAGAGAGAGAGAGAGAGAGAGAGAGAGAGAGAGAGGGAGAGAGAGAGAGAGAATAAGAATATAAAATAGAAAGTACTCACCATTTTGAATCAGACGGGCAAGGAAGAGCGCAAGAACAGCAATCTATTACGGTCGAAAGCAGATCCTAAAAGTATCACAGTTCCGAGCACCCTTTTCTGTCGCTCCTACACCGAACCGCTTGCAGCTCCTGGTACGCTGGCTGGCCGAATAACACACGGCAAGAGTGTGACGATGGAGAGTGAGAAAGAGAAATAGAGAGAGAGAGAGAGAGAGACGGAGAGCTTGTTTTATCTCACTTGACGTAAGAGAAGTCCGTTTGAGATTCAGTGGATGGCTTCTGAAGTAAGCGGGGAAGGAGGACTGCTATAGGCCTAGCACTCAAAGAGATGGCCGCTCTCTTGACGATGGCTATCAGTATAAGCAGCAACGAAATGGGCTTGAAGTATTTGCAAGGACGACGAAGGACCCCTTATTAATATTATTCAGATTGCCCAAAGGCCGACCACTCTCTCTCTTCCTTCTCGTTTCCACCACCGCGCCGCAGCAGCAGCAGTAGAAAGCAGAAGAAGCAGAAGAAGTAGCGGTAATAGTACTAGATGTTCTCCCGCTTCTCTTGAGAGACAGGCAGAGAGAGAGAGAGGGAGATTCGTCGGTTCCTCCCGGTAAACACCAAACTTATAAAACTTATCGGCCAATGGAGGCTGCAAGAAGACCGGACTGGCAGTTACTTGCTAAGACCATTGGCCGGGCCAATCAGATTTGTACGAAACAAAGGTTGCCAAACGTATGGTAGTGGTTGTGGTGGTGCCACCCAAAATCGGGTGGGGGTCGAGGGTGGGGGCGACTTCCTTGCGCGCACACAAGCGTCATCATCGGCCGTGGGTCTCTCTGGCCATCAGTCAACTGTAAACGTACCGTGTTTCGTAATACACATGCGCACACGAGATCATTTTTAGAGATGGGACACTTCTCCTCCGAGATTAAGCTGTGTCCCTTTTATTAAAATAATTTTTCAAGTAAAGCGAATGGAAAAAGAAATTGCTTTTGGTTCAGGAAAACCTCAGCTTCTTAGAACCGCTAAGGAATCTTTCACTTGGTTTGTGATTTCATTCCCTGAACTTCTCGCAGATACGATTCTTAGGCCGAGGCCTTCGGATTAAACCGATATTCGATCTACTACCGAGAAACCTTTGGGGCATTCTGGCGTCTTTTGCCAAAGAAAATGGCGCCCGTCCAATACAAAATGCCACAGAAAGATAGAAAGAACTAGGGGAAAAAGTATTTTTATCCAGAATCTGCTGCGAGACACTTGTACAAAAAAGAAGAAGAATGACAAGAAGAAGAAGAAGAAAGCAATTGCTAAAAGCAGCAACGCTCTAGAATTTAGAGTAACCTTGTAAAACTTCAAAAATAAAGAAAAGAATCTGGTGGAAACCTCGACTCCCAGCTGAAGCCATGGATCATTACGAAATAGTTTCTGTGGCAGCATCGCAGGATTCGGGCCGACGTCAAATAACTCCCCATTGCTAAGTGGATAAATGGGATTGGGGCTGGCTGACATGACACCCACGTCATCCACACTTACCTCATCCGTCTTCTCATTTTCTTTACTCCTTTGTTATAGAAAAAAAAAAAAAAACAGGAGAATGATATTCGTGCGCAATCTGTGTTACTCGAACCTGCCTCTCATTTTGATTTCGAGGAATCAAAAGTATGATTATTCTTCTTTGATATTTGTTACGAAACGGATGAATAAAATGAACCTGCAATTTGTATTGAAGGAGTTGATGTAAATTTTGATTTCAGTAAATCACAGAGACAAAAATAGACGCGGGAAAATGGTAGCCTCTTGCTGAATCGGCCTCAAGAATGTCTTGGAAGCACTCTGGGTCATTTCGCCCCCATCGAAATCACGAATATAGCCTAGACTTCTTATCTTATTCATTATAAAACAGATGAATAACATACACATGCAATTTGTATCGTAGGAATTTACTTTAATTTATTTACAGTGAATCACAAAGGTGCAAATGGACACACGAAATGCTACCATCGGCCTAAAAAATGTCTTGGAAGCATTCGGGGTCATTTCTTCCCCATCTGACCAAACGATCTCTCTCTCTCTCTCTCTCTCTCTCTCTCTCTCTCTCTCTCTCTCTCTCTCTCTCAAAATGCTAGCATCGGCCTAAAAAATGTCTTGGAAGCATTCGGGGTCATTTCGTCCCCATCTGACCAAACGATCTCTCTCTCTCTCTCTCTCTCTCTCTCTCTCTCTCTCTCTCTCTCTCTCTCTCTCTCTCTCTCTCTCTCGGGCAGGCTTGATGGATTGGCCTGCAGCCCCCTGACCCGGCTGGACAAAAGCCAAAGATGATTATAGTGGACATGACGAGGTCCCCATTGCGGCTGACATTGACAGGTTGACAGGAAGGATATTGTCTTTCAAATTTCTCTTCGCTCTTCTTCTTTTTTTTTTTATCAAATAGTTCAAATGAGCATCGGCGGTATGCGGGCGGGCTTTGCTTGGTTGCTTGTGGTGCCCAGCTGAACAACGGCGCTTGGAGCGTTGTTTGGCCTAGAATTCACGCCCTGTTCGGTCTAGTAGTTATTTAGTCTTGTAACACAGCGGGCAGTCGTCGTTTCTATCAAAATAATGTTTTTTCATATAAAAACAGTTTTTTTAATTCAAAATAGTGCTTATTTATTAAAATATTTATTTTTTTAAAATCAAAATATAGTCATTTCGAAGCGTTGCTTAGCCTCTAGTTCATGCCCTATTTTTTAGCACTTATTTAGTCTCATAACATAGCGGGCAGTCATATTTGTTATCAAAAGTGTGTATTTTTAATCAAAATAATGTTTTCTTTATAAAAATATTTTTTTTCAAAATATTTTTTAAATCAAAAGTGTCATTTTTCCGTAGAAAATGATGATTGTATTGAAGGAATTCTGACGTACTTAAAATGAATTCTGAAAATTGTGCTATCTTGCATTTTCTAGTTTGAGCATAGTTCAAAATACAGTTTTTGCCTGTAGAGAGCCCACTCTCTCTCTCTCTCTCTCTCTCTCTCTCTCTCTCTCTCTCTCTCTCTCTCTCTCTCTCTCTCATGTACACACACGCACACACACATACACAAGTAAGCTCCGGTCACCTAACGAAATTTTTTAGACTTGGTACTATGGCGAGTATTGCAAAATGACACTTTCGGTGAATTTGACAACAAGAGAGCTCTATGTCTGTTTTTCAACAGCCTCTCATGGCAGCTTTGTTTGTAAGGGGACACTTTTTTTGTTTGTTTGTTCAATGGTTCGTAAAGGGATTAATTTTAATTGTGTTTAATAGTTTGCAAAGGAATACTTTTTTTTTGGTAGTTCGTCAACACGCACACTTTTTTGTTTGATAGTTGTAAAGGGAAAGAAAAAATTATTTTGAAATTTGCTCTTGTTTATTCAGATCTGGAGTTTTTTAAGCATGAGGATGACACAACTGAGCCTCGTGAGATTAATATTTTTTCCTGGAAGTGGGCCTACATGTCTGTAGGCCTATCCGTACCATCAACGTAGCAGCATGATCACAAAACTACGCGCACGTGTGACTGAATATTCATATATATATATATATATATATATATATATATATATATATATATATATATATATATATATATATATATATATATATATATATATATATATCATTCATGCATATACACGTGTTTTAGACCTATTTTTCCTTGCACACTTGTTCAGGGACACTTTTTAGACCCATAATTTCGTAACTAGTGGGCGCAGGCGCATGAGACTGTAAAGCTTTGCATATCACCAGTTAATGGTACAGAATCGTTAGTCACTCACATACATGATAGACAAATGTTTCTGAAAAGAAGTTAATCTCTCTCTCTCTCTCTCTCTCTCTCTCTCTCTCTCTCTCTCTCTCTCTCTCTCTCTCTCTCTGTCCTGTAGTACCATAATTACGGAACAGAATGTTCTCTCTCTCTCTCTCTCTCTCTCTCTCTCTCTCTCTCTCTCTCTCTCTCTCTCTCTCTCTCCTTTCCTTTAGTACCATAATTACGAACGAATATCCACAACATTCTCTCTCTCTCTCTCTCTCTCTCTCTCTCTCTCTCTCTCTCTCTCTCTCTCTCTCTCTCTCTCTCTCTACTTTAGTACTATAATTACGAACGAATATTCACAAACTCTCTCTCTCTCTCTACTTTAGTATTATAAAATTACGAACGAATATCCACAACTCTCTCTCTCTCTCTCTCTCTCTCTCTCTCTCTCTCTCTCTCTCTCTCTCTCTCTCTCTTTCCGAGTTGCCAACAGGATCGCCAGATTGCGATGTCCTGTGACCAAAGGGATCACAGACACCCACATCACCACATCAGCACCAGAAGCCACCATCACACAGGCTCACATCAAAGAGCTATAAAAAAAAAACAACGTTGAGAAAAACAACATTAAAGAAAACAACATCAACAAGACAATATTTTTCCTTGTTGTAGATGGGTATCCTGTGTTGTTTTAAAATGCGGTATGTACTGGTGAGTATTAGGTCTAATTGTGGATATTTGTTCGTAATTATGGTACTGCGGTAGAGAGAGAGAGAGAGAGAGAGAGAGAGAGAGAGAGAGAGAGAGAGAGAGAGAGAGAGAGAGTTTGTTGATGTTCATTCGTAATTATATAATAATGGTACTGCAGGAGAGAGAGAGAGAGAGAGAGAGAGAGAGAGAGAGAGAGAGAGAGAGAGAGAGAGAGAGACCAATCTTTATTAGTTTTCTGTAAAAGAAAACTATTGAGATGGCTATTTGTCTGTCCGTCCGCACTTTTTCTGTCCGCACCTTTTCTGTCCGCAATTTTTCAGTCCGCATTTTTCCTGTCCGCCCTCAGATCTTAAAAACTACTGAGGCTAGAGGGCTGCAAATTGGTTAGTTGATCATCTACCCTCCAATCATCAAACATACCACATTGCAGCCCTCTAACCTAAGTAGTTTTTATTTTATTTAAGGTTAAAGTTAGCCATGATCGTGCGTCTGGCAACGATATAGGACAGTCCACCACCGGGCCGTGGTTAAAGTTTCATGGACCGCTGCTCATACAGCATTATACAGAGACCACCGAAAGATAGACCTATTTCCGGTGACCTTGGTTATACGCTGTACAGAAAACTCGATTGAGCCAAAGAAACTTCGGCTCATTTTTTTACTTGTTTTACACTGGAGTCGTCCTCGAACTAGAGAGAGAGAGAGAGAGAGAGAGAGAGAGAGAGAGAGAGAGAGATTACGAAGGCCCCTAATGCTTCTGGGATCTTAGAAGACCAATGGCCTATGTAGTTTGCCTTTCTCGGGCGCCGCCTTTTTTGCTCTCGACATCAAAAGCTGGTATTAGCTTTTATTGCGATCGTCGGAAGATTTCGGACGTAAGACAATGCAAGAGAACGCAAGAGAATGTAGGAAAACGCAAGAGAACGTAAGAAAACGTAAATTGGAAGGAGGTAAGCCTAGGTGGTTGGTTCCATGGTCCTCCTTGTCACAGTCTTTCAAGAAGAAGAAGAAGAAAAAGAACAAGAACAAGAACAAGAAGGAAAAGGAAAAGCAGGAGAAGAAGAAGAAGAAGAAGAAGAAGAAGAAGAAGAAGAAGAAGAAGAAGAAGAAGAAGAAGAAGAAGAAGATAATGATGATGGCTCTCTCTTCTTCTGTCTCTCTTTCTATCTCTTTCTATCTATGTCTCTCCTATGATGATAATCTCTAGAATAATTGAGAGAGATCTTGACTCGAGATAACTAGGTCAGTAGAGCCGTATGAATAACGTGTTTTTTGTTTATTTTTTTGTATTTTTGGTTTGTGCCGCATTGAAGAAAAACACTTTTATAGGAGGGAGGCGATGAGTGTGTGTATGTGTATGTATATTTGTATATCTATGTATATATATATATATATATATATATATATATATATATATATATATATATATACAGTATATATATATATATATACAATATATATAATATATATGTATTTATATAAATTTACATATATATATAAATATATATATTTATGTATATATAAATATATATATATATATATATATATATATATATATATATATATATATATATATATATAGATAGAGAGAGAGAGAGAGAGAGAGAGAGAGAGAGAGAGAGAGAGAGAGAGAGAGAGTGTGTGTAAAGTCTATTGGTCACTCTTTTTTACCTGATACTTACGTAATTTTAATAATTACTCCTTCAGAACCATTGCCACCAACAATCTCAATAAGAATTTCTGCTTATTAAGCATGCAGATCATTCATATTGAACCAAATAATAATAAAATAACATTTCAAAAACAATAAGAAAATAACCTCTTAATTTTTCTCCATGAACCCAGAAGATGTAGCGTTGTCTGCTCATTTCATGCGAGCGCAGAAGAAACCATACAAAAGGTTTTCCCGGATCAGATGTGGTGTCCGGACTCATCCCAGTAGAGAATTAGGTCCCTACCTTCCCCAAAGGTTCGTTCACAGTACAGTAAAGAACAAGTTATGTGTATGTGACATGTATGCAACTTATTGAATACATGTTGCAAACATGTTGTAAACAAGTCAGTGACAAATGAGCACTTTGGCAAGTGCATGGTTCCTTCACAGTACAGTAAATATGAGTCATGTGTATGTGACATTCATGCAACTTATCGAATACATGTTACAAACATGTTGTAAAGAAGTCAGTGACAAATGAACTTTATGGCAAGTGCTTGGTTCGTCCACAGTACAGTAAAACAAGTTCTATGTATGTGACATGTATGCAACTTATTGAATACATGTTACAAACATGTTGCAAACAAGTCAATGACAAACGGGCACTTTGGCAAACGCTTGGTTCGTCCACAGTACCAAGTTATATGTGTGTGTGTGACATGTATGCAACTTATTGAATACATGTTACAAACATGTTGTAAACAAGTCAGTGACAAATGAGCACTTTGGCAAGTGCTTGGTTTGTCCTCAGTACAATAAAAACAAGTTATGTGTATGTGACGTGTATGTGATTTATCGAATACGTGTCTTAAATATGTTGTGAACAAGTCAGTGACAAATGAGCACTTTGGCAAATGCTTGGTTTGTCCACAGTACAGTAAAAACATGTCATATGTATGTGATATGTTTGAGACTTATTGCATGCATGTTATACATACATACATACATATGTATACATATATATATGTATATATATTATATATATATGTATATAATATATATATATATATATATATATATATATATATATATATATATATATATATATATATGTATGTATGTATATATCCGTGGAGAGAGAGAGAGAGAGAGAGAGAGAGAGAGAGAGAGAGAGAGAGAGAGAGTGCACTTCGATCATCACATGACGCCTACCTAATGTTAATAAGGAGAGAGAAAGATAGAAAAAAAAGTTAAGAGAGAAAAGGTGCTCTCTCTCTCTCTTGAGAGAGAGAGAGAGAGAGAGAGAGAGAGAGAGAGAGAGAGAGAGAGAGAAGCAACAGCATTCTTATATGAAAGCGAAGTCCACTAATGGATGGAGAACCTAAATATACCTGAGATGTGTTTTCGCCGGACATCGAGCTGAGGTGACAGGTAGTTATTTTGAGGAATTGGCCAGTGGACACCACCCACCCCCCATCCCGTGGCCCTCCACCCCGAAATCACGCTTGGGGACTTGGGCATCTCTCTCTCTCTCTCTCTCTCTCTCTCTCTCTCTCTCTCTCTCTCTCTCTTTTTTCTCTCAGATTCATATGTGTAACATTCCACTGACTGCTTGAATAAAAAAAATATATATATCCATAAACCCTTGAGTCCGTAAATATGAGGATAATTAGTGATCATTATTCCTTAGTTGCTTTCCTAATTACCAGAATTATTATAATTGTTATAGATCTATTTATGTCAGATTAACTGTCTCTAGGAGACAGGTAGACAGAGAGAATAGTTGGGAAAGGCTGAGACAGTTCTCTCTCTCTCTCTCACACACACACACACACACACACACACACACACACACACACACTCACACACACACACACACACACACACACATATATATATATATATATATACCTTCTTGTTTGAGTCTTTAAAATAGTCCCATTTTCAAGCATGGCATAATTGTCACAATATAACTCTTCATTCGGTGGCAAATATTATAGGCCTAGGCCTATATATATTCTATTATCTATAAAAGTAGTGAAAAAAATTACATTCCCGTTATTTCGATAAATATTCAGACGGATTATGTTATAACAATCATTTTCCTCTTATTTTCCAGATTTCCATCCCACAATTTTCCTACGAAAGCTGACTGAGCTATCAAAAAATAAATAAATAAATAAATACTAGCGTAATCCTGGCAAAAAGTATCTTCTCTTGAACTCACTATTAACTGAACTGTTTATGTTTACGGTTAAGTGAGTTTTACCAAGATAACAATGATTTATTTTTTATATGATTCAATCACCATCTGTCAAATATCCATTTTCGAGAGATTCTCATTTGTAGTACCAGCAAGCCACATTACCTGTGGGTACCAAAGTCAATATGCACTTATTATGTCGTCAAAGGCATTATTATTATTATTATTATTATTATTATTATTATTATTATTATTATTATTATTATTATTATTATTATTATTATTATTCAGAAGACGAACTCTATTCATTTGGAACAAGCCCACCAAAGGGGCCACCGACTTGAAATCCAAACTTCCAAAAAATATGGCGTACATCAGAAAAACAACAGAAGGTTAATAGGAAAATCAGAAAGAAGATATATCAGTTATTATTGTTCATGTTTACATTTCGCCTGAGATTTAACAGGTGTTGGGTTTTAACGCGCCATCAGACGCCTCTTGGAAGCACTGAAATCCTCCTCATAAAACGCAAAAGTGTTTATGTTTAGAATTACATGCCGCCACGGGACATTACGCCCCGTCGTAAAGAGCATAAGTGACTCCTGAAGAAGTGGTTATTGAGTCTAGGCGAGAGAGAGAATATTCGTCCTTTACTGCCTGGCTGCTGACGATATTTTGATTCAGGAATCAGAGAATGAGGTGGTGGTTGGGTTTAAAACGAGGCATTCGTTTTAACGAACCTCGTTTATGATGAGGAAAACGTGGTGATGAAGAGGCTTTTGCATTCCGTCAACATCCTCGTGCTATTTGGGTCTCGTAAAAGATTCTCGTAAAATGGGGTAAAATGGTCCTTTCTACTACTAGTACTACTAATATCTAACATTATAAACCCGTAAGATTCCATAGCTATTTAGTTTTCAGTCAATGACGTCTCGTAAAATGGGATAAAATGGTCTTTCATCGACTAGTACTACTAATATATAGACAGTATTATTGCAAACCCGTAAGATTGCATAGCTATTTAGTTTTCAGCTTATGACTTCTCGTAAAATGGGGTGAAATGGTCTTTTCTACTTCTGGTACTACTAATATTTATTATTATAAACCCGTAAGATTCCCCTGGCTATCAGGTATTGAGTTAGGCCTAGCGACAGCTTTGTCCAGATGACAGTATGTTGCAATTGACTTCATATGGGTTTCCAACTCTCCTCATCTTGCTCATACACGGAAGAACCTATAAAACAAAAATGTGGGTCAGCATTAAAGGGGAGGCTCTGACTGTTTAACAAGCGCCAACCTTGACATAATATGTTCAGACTAGTCTTTCTGAGGTATATTAATACGTTAAAAGAGGAACATTCATCAATAATCAATTAAGAGATTCAGTCACTCATCGATTTAGAAATGTACAGTGTAAAATGAGTAAACGCCTCTTATATGAAATAACCAGCAAAGGAGACAAGAGAATAAAGAATTATAGTAGAAAAGAATCAGGATAGAATATATAAACTAAATGAAATACCAGAGAAAACTCGTCAGAACACGAACAGACGAGCCTGGGTCTAGGAACTGGTGTACGCACGTAATCAAAATACATACATTGATTTGGTCATCGATATCTATGATACAATGGACGTTGACTGCATATCATCATTGCGGTAATTATGAAACGATAGCTTCGAAGTGTTATATACTTATACTGTTTTTCTGTCATAGAAACGTGTATTAACTTTCTACCTCAAAAGTCTTTCAAACTACATTGTTCTGTCTTGTGATCTTTTCATTCGCTAAATATTTGCAGTTTTCCTGTTTTCTTTAGTTGAAATTCTTTGATTTCGACGCTTTCATATGCAAGTAAAGAGAGTTAGGTTTAGGCCAATGTTTATTTAAATTCTCGTGGCTGTAAAGGTAAGCAAAAATAACCTTTGAAGTAAATTATTCTATGGCAAAGGAGTTGACTGAAAACTGATCTGCAACTTAAACTGTAACCGCTTTGCTTAAACAAAATTAAACTCACTGCACAAAACTTACGTCAATAAAGACTGATGATTTCATAGCAGAAGAATGCTATATATATGAGAACATATGGCAATATGAACTCATTTACAAATTCAGACTCAGACGCCAGTTTTAGTAGCCATGTGAATGAATAAATTACCAATTCAGCATGCAATACTAGATCACGTACACATCCCCTTTAAGACCCATATTTGATTTTGCACTCTTGTTGGCATAAAAGTACTATTATAAATTAATATAATAAATTTAAATTGACGTTTAACTGTAAAATGTGTCGTATTTCTCGTTATATTTTACAGAATATGATCAGAGAAGGACAAGAAGAAGAGGATGGGTCCCGCGTAGGAAGAAGGTGGTGGTGCTGGTGGCGACTGCCCTCGGTCCTGCCCCAAAATGTCGACGGCCTTGAAAAATCGACAGGCTGAGAGTAAATAGCTGTTGCACGATGGAAATAAATGAAAGAGAGAACGAAAGATTCGCCTTTATCCATTTATTGTATAACGACACTTATGCGATTCATCCTCCCAGATCCTCAGCTGTCACCGGTCAAAGGGCATTGTGGGAGCAGTATTGACTTTTCGACGCGGGGCTTCTTCTTCTTCCGCTTCATGACGGGAATAATAAACGAGATGGAGGAAGCGAAAATCGCTCTCCCTTCCATTCATAACATTAATTTTATTCGATCTATTCATCCCAGGTCCTCAGCTGTCACCGGTCAAAGGGCATTGTGGGACTTGTATTGACTTTTCAACGCTGCTTCTTCTTCTTCTTCTTCTACTTCTTCGGCCTCTTCGTCTTCTTCTTCTGCTTTCCGTATCAGCTGATTCCTGTCGGACTTTGACCACGAATTTTTCTGTGTGACCCGTTCGTTTATGGAGGCGGTCGTGGGTCCTCCATGACGTATCCTACGTTGTCCGGGAGTCCTTTGATCGGCCGAGAGTCTGACGGAGTCCTTTTTGCCTTTTAACCGCGGCCTGACGAAGTAAATCGTGAGTGAGGGAGACGTTTTGCTTCTTCTTCTCGCGTCGGACTCCTCCTTCAGGAGGCCGCTTCACACGTATACAGTGTTTTGGTTAGGCTAGATACTGATTTTTTCTCACTAAATTGACAAGGACAAGGATCGGAATAATTAAATTATGATTTTATCGATGTTTTGCTTTATCTTGAGCGTGCTTTAAGTCGCTTTTGCTCGTTTGTTGTGAGAAGAATTTGCCCTGGCTGTGGGAGACGTCACACGGGGTGGCCCTACAATAGCCTTGCCGTGCCGGTAGGACAGGAAGACTTTTAACCGACTAGATTCAGTATTTTGCTTTATTTTGGGATTGTTTTAAGTTGCTTTTGCTTGCTTGTATTAAAGGAAAACTTAGCCTGGGTATGGTAGACGTCATACGGGTGGGGTAATGCCTAGCCCTACCCTGCCGGTAGCGTAGGAGAACTTTTAAGCATGTTAGACTTTGTTAGGCTTGTCATACATTATTTGAGCTGTCAAAATGTTTGACTTATTGTTACGTAATAAATTTAGACTCTATTGTTTGTATGGAATCATGTTTTGTAGTGTTAGGCAATGTAGGCTAACACTATAGGTAGCCTAGCCTAACTAGGAAGAGGTTCTTGTAGCCTAACTTAGCATATGAGCCACTACTTGGTTATTATTGAATGTTAATGGATCTCTCTCTCTCTCTCTCTCTCTCTCTCTCTCTCTCTCTCTCTCTCTCTCTCTCTCTCTCTCTCAATGTAGTAGGCAAATGGGTTAAACTGACAGACACTAAAGCGGGCCTGGTTCCCGCCAGCTGCAGACCAGACTGTTGACCATCTTTTATGTTTTTGCTCAGTTTTACGTCTTTTGTATATGTTTTTATGGGTATTTCTAAGCAAGAGCTCTGCACGAACTATTAACTTGGAAATAGATTTTTCCTATACTTTTAGTGTTGCTGACGAAGGAGGTAGTGTTGTTTATTGTTGGTCAGTTATTATTAACCTCATATCTACCCAACATGATTGGCGACCCTTTGGGAACGTGCGGTTTTGGAAATGGGAGAAAGACCCGACCGCCATGTTGTTATGGAATGGTTCTGCTCATGCAAGTCATCATGGAGCCATATGTTTAAGAAGGGAATGGCTAAGGAAACCTATTCTAAAAGGAACTATACTAACCTAATCTACCCTAACCTAACCTAACCTGACCTAGCAGTCTGTGTTACTTAGTTGGGGGGGGCTTCCGGACCCCCTGGTGAAGGAAACTCCACTTTTTATCAGAAGCTCCCTTATATCACTGTGCATGTGCGATAGCATTCCAGGATGGCCAGCGTACAACTTCTGAGGTTAATTACAGTCGACCGATAAAAAACAACAGTAAATTCTTGATAAGCAACAAAAATACTGAAGGAAAAATCAGTTTTCAAAGTACTGTGATACCCCATACGGAGCTGTTGCTTAGTTCTATTGTTTCATGATACATACCATCTTTAGTTTATGTTTTTGTTTATTTTTATGTCTTGCTAATATTTACCATCATTTGCATATGTTTTTATTTATTATATAGTTTTATTTATTTTGTCTTTTGTATATCTTTATGTTTACCATCTTTTTATGTTTTTACTTTCATCCCTAAGGGGCTGGTACTAAACGTGGTGTCTATTTTACACGTAAACTTGCAGTTATAGAACCAGAGGGGTGTGGTAGTATAGTCTTCAGGTTGACCGTGTAATGTTGTAAGGGGAAGTTCCACACTTTAGCGAAAGAACAGGTAAACCCTGGTTGATTGATACTATATATGATATAATAGATCTGCACAAGCACTGAGTTCATGAGTGCCGTGGCTGGATGATGATCATTTTTACTTCTTTTATTTAAGGAACTGTGAGGAGCATGTAAATAGAGAACGCAGTATTTTCTGAGTATTGTAGCAAAGATTTTTGGTAAAAGTGAAGACTACTACAGTGCCCCTCTGGTTCTGTAACCAACAGTTTACGTGCAAAATGGACGCTGTGTTTAATACAATCCCCCTGAAGTATAAACATAAAAATGTAAAAAGACAGTAAATGTTATAAACATGAGCGAAAGGTGATGAATAATTTGGTCGGCAACTGTGGGAACCAGGCTGCAGTAGTAGTTTTCAGTTTTAGCGGCTTTGGTTGTTTGAAAAATATCAATTTGATATGAAGGATGTATCGCCAAGAGCTCCAGAATTTATTTACAAGTCATGTGGGCACAAACAGCCATGCACAATTTCACTCCCCTTCCCCCTTCTCTGCTTGGTATTTGTTTCATACAGTTTATTTCCTTTTTACCTATGTAATAGGATGATCGCTTTTGCAAACAGGAAAAACTTTATTTTTCTCATTTTTAATTTATACCTGCTTTCGTAATCGTAGAAATTTTCATTTGTCACTGGTGTGTTTTGATATATTGGCAGTCTTGTCTGCCGTGGAAATTAACACATTTTAAATCATCGTTATCAAACAGACGTAACTTTATAATCGCATTGAGATCGCTTAATCTTTTCTGATACCAGTACAGTATTAGATTTAACACTTGGCATATCACCTCCAATTTATGCAAAAACTGTTGTTGTTGCTGTGCGAAAATACTTCGAGAACTTTGCACCTATGTTCGAAATAGAATGGCTCATAAGTAATGATGATCAGTGATCCTACTGGCATCTGAGGAACCACACAGTATAACTTGGACTGTCATAGCACACAGTACCCTCATAGCGAAGTGAGATAAGAAATGTATAATGTGCAACTGGGCATCCAAAGCCCCTGGCTAAGTAGGATCTGCTGATGTAGGTTAGATTAGGAGGTAACAGAACTTGAAATCTTAGCAAAATGCAGAAGACTGGGCAGCCACCTCTCCAGTGTGTGTATGTGGTGGTGGCATGATAAAAGATAACGCATAGATTTGAAATCAGTGTCATTTTTCAAATTTTTATTGTGAGTGTTGAAATTTTTATTGATTTCTTTACATAATTGTCATTAAAAATGGTACCTCATCATTAGAGACAGTGGTAAAATTTGGTCACACTTGGCCAGTTTTTATTCCAAGTGCACAAACAAATGAAGACGTTTACCGTCTTACAGAAGACATGGGTGGGAGCCATCGACGTGGAGTCCGCATCCTACTGGTGGGTGACCCGGGAGTTGGCAAGACGTCACTCATCCTTTCTCTCGTATCAGAAGAGTTCCCGGAGCAAGTCCCCTCTCGTGCTGAAGAGATCACCATCCCTCCAGATGTCACGCCCGAGAAGGTGCCTACACACATTGTGGACTATTCAGGTAAGGGTGTGTGAAGTGAATTTGTCAGTCCACGGAGTTTGTTTGCATATGACCCTGTAGGAGGGGTAATGCTCGATGCACTGTAGTCATTACTTTAGGTTCTTTGCAGCGTCCCTTCGGCGCCAAGCTGCAACCCCTTTCATTCCTTTTACTGTACTTCCTTTCTTATTCTTCCATCTTACTTTCCACCTTCTTCTAACAATGGTTTTATAGTGCAATTGCGAGGTTTTCCTCCTGTTACACCTTTTAACCTTTTACTTAGTTTTCCTTTCATTGCTGAATGACCTCATAGATCATAGCTCTTGGCCTTTGGCCTAAAGTGTATATTCTATATTCTCTTTCTGTTTGCAAATGAAAACAATCCTTAATATTAAACTTGTAGTTTTGCCTGCAGAAGGCAAGATGTTAGATTATTCAGAATTGACCTTAACTTCCCATGATGGATACAGTGGTGTTTCTGACTGACTTAAGCTAACTTTATATTCTCCAACACTTTTTCTGTACCCATTTTCTTCTGTATTATGACTTTTAAAATTACAGAACGGGAGCAAAGCGTGGATCAGTTACGTGCGGAAGTAAACCATGCAGATGTCATCTGCATTGTATATAGCGTTGACGACGAAGACACTTTGGACAGGGTGACAGGCCATTGGCTTCCTTTTATCAGATCTACTTTAGGTCAACAACATCACACTCCTGTCATTTTGGTCGGCAACAAAGTTGACTTGGTGGATTATTCAACAATGGAGGTGAGCTAAGATTCACTGTATGACGTTGCTTAGACACTACAGGTTCACATTTTAAAGCCGTCGTGTAAGACTTGCTGTGTGGTACTTTTCTAACTCGGTGATCAAATGAAGGGGTTTCTAGGCTGTGGTACTGGTACCCCCTGGGTTATGCCAAGTGTTTTTCAGGGTGCCAGCAAGTAGATATTTTCAGTGGTGGTAACTGGTTGAATTTGTAAATTGGATTTCATTTTAAACAACCTTTACTCTTGTGTTTTAATTCAGTACATCAAACAAAGTCAACTTCATATTTATGAAAGCCGTTGATAATGCAGCAAGTCACTTTTTTCCACAAGCATTGCTGCCACACAGCAAATATTATGGTAAAAAAATAGTAATGTGGCATAGTTTTTACAGTTTGGCACTCACAAGCCCCCTTTTCCTCCATGTGTCCTTAAAAGTGAGTTAGCATGATACATGCATGTCATCATTCAGGCTCAAGTACCACTTGCCTCTTCAGCATCGTAGGCTTTACTCAAGTTTGAGAGTCTTGCAGATCAATTCATGGTCCATAGGGCTAACCTGATTGGCAGGAGCATGTTTGAAAATATATTACCTACCCTGAGGGTGGGGTAGTGCTGTCAGTGCCTCAAGTGGTGCACTGTATTCACTACTTACGGTTCTTGCAGTGTCCCTTCAGCCCCGAGCTGCAACCCCTTTCATTCCTTTTACTGTACCTCCATTCATTTTCTCTCTCCCATCTTAATTTCCAACCACTCCTAACAACTGTTTCATAGTGCAACTGCGAGGTATTCCTCCTGTTACACTTTTCAAAGCTTTTTGCTCTCAATTTCCTTTTCAGCGCTGAATGGCCTCGTAGGTCCCAGCAATTGCTTGGCGTTTGGGTTAGATTTTATATTTTCCTTCTGTATTACATAACCTTGCACATACGTTTTACATCTGACAATTTTATTCATTGCAGATTGTTCTCCAGACAATGATGGATTACTCGGAGATTGAAACCTGTGTAGAGGTAGGTTATTTCACACCTTAATAAGATTAACAGTTTTATTACTACTTATCATGTCAAAAAAATATATCACATCTGATGCTTCAGAATTGAATTGCCTGTTCTTGTAATCAATTTTTTTTTCATGTCCAAGAATTTTTAAAAAGTTTCCACAGATGTATGTATATGTTTTCCTGACTGAAGCTCTTAAAATACAAATCATAATATTTATGTACACAGTTGTGCACTGAAGTCGTGTAAGAGAGTAATTTTCGTATCGAGTGAATTAGTAGAATTACTTTCCAGATATAAATAAAACTGACATATTCAGTGCCTTCTGGTAACCAACATCGTAGTGTATGCTAGTTTTAGATGATCTGTTTTGCCCATTTGGAGAAAGGGTTGCATTCAAAATATAGGCTTGTGTGTGGGTAAACTTTAAAGGGGTTTAGACTCGCAAATTTTTTATATAAACTTTCTGAAAATTGTTTCCCATTGAATATTTATCTTATTTATATACAGTGGACCCCTGCCTATTCTCAGTTCTGGATTTGCGGCTTCACTTATTCAGGGATTTCTCTGTGGAACATATATACACGTTATTCGGGGAAAATTCGTTTATTCACGGTAGTTTTAATAGGGAAATATTCACAGATTACTGTATTTTCATGTAATTTTCGTGGCTAAATGCACTTTTTGCGATAAAACTGTTAAAATATTCAGGTATAAGCATTTTGGAGGGTTTTTTGGTGTTTTGAACTATCAAACTAGGCAGTTATAAGCGTTTTTAGAGGGGGTTTTAAGCATTCGCAGTTTTGAGCTATTCGCGGGGGCTAGTGGTACGCATCCCCTGCGAATACTGGGGGTCGATTGTATTGAAAAATGTAGTGTGACTAGAGTAAAACTTTACTTCATTGAACCTCATCCATTGTAGCGTAGAAAATCATTTTGAGACGTATTTATTGTTAAGCTACGATCCAAAATCTTTAGGTATCTGGTATTGTGAAGGTTAATATGAAGTTCTTTCTTAAGATTTCATATTATCACACATTTTCTCTTATTGTGACTTTTCTTACTGGTACTTATATAACTTTTATTTCAGTGCTCTGCAAGAACGTTGAAGAACATTTCTGAAATGTTTTACTATGCCCAAAAGGCTGTGCTTCATCCCACTGCTCCATTGTATATCCTTGAGGAGAGAGATGTAAGTTACACAGTGGTCTGTGGGTACAGGCAGTCCCTGGTTTACGAAGGGGGTTCCATTCCGACACCTTGTCATGAGCCAAAAATCGTCATAACCCGAAATATTGTTGAAAATTATAAGAAAACCTTACTTTTAATCATTTGGGTGTCTTGTAAACGATGTAAACTGCACTTTTTATTGAGTTTTTCATCAAAAAACCTCCACATTTTTCCCATTCTGCCCTTTTTGGAGCCACATTTCTTCTGTTGGATCAGCATCGTCAGCGTCGTAAACCCAGAACATGCGTTGTAACCCGGGAAATAATTTTTGATCAATATATTTGAAGAGCGCCGTAAGCCGAGCCCATCGTAACCCGGGGACTGCATGTGTTGCTTGAAGTTCTTTGCAGCCTCCCTTCAGCTACTAGCTGCAACCCCTTTCGTTCCTTTTTGTTGTACCTCCATTCATACTCTCTTTCCGCTCCCTCCTAAGAACTGTTTCAGAGTGCAACTGCGAGGTTTTCCTCCTGTTACCCCTTTCAAACTTTTTCTCTCAATTTCCCTTTCAGTGCTGAATGACCTCATAAGTGCCAGCTCTTGGTCTTTGGCTTAAATTTTATTTTCCATTTCATATTCTGAATGATAAGGTCTTGGCTTTAGTAGCGTACAGTAATGGCACAGAAACTTTTCCGAGTCCAGATAATGAACAGTTACTCGAACTTATTTTTAAGGTAGATAGTGGTAATGCAGTTTTCATGGCCCTTTTCAAACGCAACTGTCTTGTTGGGGTGTTCAGGTCCTGCACAACTGTCAGAGAACTGTCATATTTATTTTCCTACTTCTGCTATTTATACTACAGTGTTTCTGTTACCAAAATAAGATACCTGATCAGTTTTAAGTGTTTTCTTTTGTAATTTTATATTTCCATTCTTTTTTTTCAGCTAACAGAAAAGTGCAAGAAAGCTCTAGTAAGAATTTTTAAGGTATGTACAATGTTACTCTTGTTTGAAGTCAATTTTAGTATTTAAGTATTATGATGATTGAAGCCTTTTAATGTGGTTGAAACACAGCACTTTGTTAGTTCGTCAATAATAGAATATATGATATTCAAATGAAGCAAAGAATGATGCCACCTTAGAACATATTGCTTTGGTACAAGATCACAACTGATTGAGAATTTACCAAGATGATCATTTTGTCCTCAAGATGACAAAAGTGCTGAATGACCTCATAAGTCCCAGCTCTTGGCCTTTGGCCTAAATTATTCTATTCTTTTCTAACGATGACAGCTCCTCTTCCAATGAGATACAACCTTTAAATTCCCCGTAGGGGGTTAGCGCCGTCAGTGCACCTCCTGCGGTGCACTGTGGGCATTACTTAAGGTTCTTTGCAGAGGGCCTTCGGCCCCTAGCTGCAACCCCTTTTGTTCCTTTCACTGTGCCTCCTTTCATATTCTCTTTCTTCCATCTTACTTTCCTCAACCCTCTCCTAACAAATGATTCATAGTGCAACTGTGAGGCTTTCCTCCTGTTACAACTTTCAAACCTTTTACAGTACTGTCAGTTTCCGTTGCAGCACTGAATGACCTCATATGTCCCAGTGCTTGGCCTTTGGCCTAAATTCTA
The DNA here is from genome assembly GCF_040412425.1 of Macrobrachium rosenbergii. NCBI lineage: Eukaryota > Metazoa > Arthropoda > Malacostraca > Decapoda > Palaemonidae > Macrobrachium > Macrobrachium rosenbergii. Next base: position 76,347,043 of record NC_089750.1, read on the forward strand.
TATTCAGTTCAATTCATCCTTTAAATTATCTCCTTCCATATTCTGTGAAGTACTCGTGGCTGTATTTTTGGGCATTTTTAAATTTTTTCTTGTGTCGTAAGAGGATCTTCACCTCTTTGGCTTGAATTTTTTGTTTCTAAAGTTTTGATAAGAGTCAGTTATTATATAATACCTTTCGTCCACTATGCCAGGTGTCTGGACAAATAAATGAAATTGACGAGAGTGTCATATTTCCGATGCATAATAATATTCATCTGATTATTTTCATATGTACATTCACATTTAGATTTTCATGTGCTTAGATCCATGTCTTTGCTGATGTAATGCTCAGGCTTTGAATCGACCATGAGGCAAGAAGTTCAAATCCGTTACTGAGATTAAGCTGCAAAGCCTGTTCTTTATGTAAAGTAAATCACTATAGTAGAATTTTGAAGGATTCTGTCTTCCAGTTATAGTCAGAAATCACGGTGGTGTGTTTCCGGACACCAGTATGCCTTCAAAGACTCTTCCCAGTCTCGCTACCTCCTTCCTACTTCTTATGGGATCCTATGAAAGTCAGTTTTAAAGCACTTCTTTGCTGCTTCATCCTAGTAATATCTCTGCTCCTACCATTGTAATCCCCAGAATATCTCTGATGCTTACCAGCTGACATCATCTGCTTGTCCACCTCATTTTCTCTTCTCAGTTTTCAGCCTGACTTTAATAGGTTTTTCTGTGGGTTCTTTTTCTCTTTACAATGTTGTAAACATTTTCATCACAAATCTTCATTGTTGATGATAGTAATTCTCTGCAAGAGTAATTAGGGCAGAAATAGCACTGGACAGGGGACAGTGGCCCCTGTAGAGAGGTAGTGCTGTCAGTACACCTCACGCTGTGCAATGTAAGCATTAATTAATAAAGGTTCTTTGTAGTGTCCCTTTGACCCCTAGCTGCAACCCCTTTGTATTCCTTTTACTGTACTTCCATTCATAGTATCTTTCATCTTACTTTCCACCCTCTCCTAACGTTGTTTTATAGTGCAACTGCGAGGTCTTCCTCCTGTTACACCTTTAAAACCTCTCAAGTTTCCCTTTCACCACTGAATGACCTATTAGGTACCAGCGCTTGTTCATCGACCTAAATTTTATATTTTCCAATTCCGGAGGAGAGTGGAGAGAAGTCACTTCATACGTAACCCCGTAAAGGGAGACGCTAATGTAAATATATGTGTTGTTGGTGGTGATGATATTGACATGATTATTATTATACAGTTGAGTCTATGTTAACATTCTGTTTATTACTCACAGATATGTGATATGGACAATGATGGATTGCTCAATGACCAGGAGCTCAACACGTTTCAGCGACGTTGCTTCAACGCCCCTTTAAACCCTCAGGTGAATTTAATAATCTGTTCCCCTTGTAGCTATTTTTTTTAAACAAAAGTCATTGTATTGTGTATGTCTAACAAGTTGGTCTGTAGGGTAGAGTTGTTGTTGCAGAAGTATTGCACAACATGTATTGTTGCTTTGTTGAAATGGTCTTTTCTTCTTAAAAAAAAAATTGTGCACAAACAAGAGACACACTTCTTATTTCACTTAAACCTTGATGCCTTTGCTCTTTGTACTCTAGCACATGTACTATAAAAGGTTTATTTCACTGAAACAATGTGCTTACTTTTATATTTTTTTTTTTTACTGATTTCGCTAGGCCCTCGAAGAATTGAAGACTGTTGTACAGAGGAATGTGTCTGATGGTGTTCACACGGACTGTCTCACCTTGCGAGGTTTTCTCTTTCTTCATCGTTTGTTTATACAGCGTGGACGTCACGAAACTACGTGGACAGTGTTACGAAGATTCGGGTACAATGACAACCTCCAACTGTCGAAAGACTATCTTTTCCCTTCGTAAGTGTCAGTGCAATACAGTAACACCTCAACTTGAAGAACCTTAACGTAGCAGTTATCGTATTTTGATTATTTTTCCCATGTTGCCATTTTAGTCGATACATTTTAAGATATATTTCTTATGTTGAATGTTAAGAGTAATGTATTTATTTTTACCCTTATTAATCCTTATGGTAAAGGTATTCCTACTAGTGTACAGTCACCTCATTGGTGTATACAATACTATATGCCCAGCTTGCTGCTGCCATTGTTGTGGATGAAAATGAATCTACAAGTTTTAAGATTCAAACACACTTTTACAGAAAGTTTTGAGGACTTATGTTTATGTTTTTATAAAACAAATTGTTTCTTATTTGTACACTTGTCTTGACGTATGCAGCCATATACAAAAAATAGAAATGTATCTTGTCCCAGTGGGGAGGGCTCTCCCTTCATCAGGGTTAAACTCCAAAATATTTCATTAACCATACTTAGTGTTAAATTCTGGTGGTTGATGTGGTCAATTTACCCTGGGTTTACTAGGATTCATCCTACTAAGAACAGGCACTATAAAATCAGCGGAGAACTTTCTAGAGAAAGAGCACTGATTAGTCAGAGAAAATGACTTTGCTGAACCAGCTCTCCTTACTTGAGATGTTCTGTATTTGCATTGTAAGATTAATCAATGGAAATGATTTTATGTAGAGTCAGAGATTCACTCAAATGATATTCAGTGATCATGCAATTTTTAGAAAGCGTACCCTGGTAGACAGCACTGTGTGAATGAGAGACTGTCTATGATACACAGAACATTGTTTAGGTATGACTTGTGAGGTGCTTGGTTATGTTGTCTCTGAGGCCTAATCTTTATTGATCCAGAGGGTGGAGATGGACAACCAACTTACCATGGACTTTTTTGAAAAGCCATGGCTGGTACAAGCTCAAGGAAGGCAGTGGATTGTACTTTGAACAGAAACTTAAAAATTGAAAGTATGCGGACCCTTGCCTCATGTTATGCTTTGGAAGTTGTATGTGCAGATCTTGGCTTAATATTGAAGTTGTCTAGTGGGGTACAGATGTGCAGTATTCATGTGAATATGAAGCTTTTCAAACTAAGTAAGGATGGTGAGAGATAAAACAGCATATACCTTCACTTGAGGTATGTTCTCACCCCTCGAGGAAAGTATAGTCATCTTTGGAATCATTAAATTTGAATTGCTCTTGTATTGTCAGACTAATAGGTTTAGTAAGAGTGGTTTGTATCTGTGAATTTTTATTTTAAGAATTTATTTTCTTCTCTTTAATGTGAATATTTCAAGTTGCCAAGTTCGACATTTCAGATTATAATTAGTTCTCTGTCAATATTCCTTGATATGTTAAGCTGCAATACCTGTCTCTGTCATTAGGTTGCGGGTCCCGCCTGGCTGCACAACGGAACTGAATCACGCTGGGTATGCCTTTCTCACTGGGCTCTTTGAAAAATACGATCAAGATCAGGACAGTGCCCTAAATCCCCAGGAATTAGTCGATTTGTTCAGTACCTGTCCCGTGATGCCTTGGTCTCCTGATGTTTTCTATTCTGTACATACTAACGATAAGGTTGGTTTTACACTTTTTTGCTTTAGTTTTGTAGTGTTGTGCTTTTTTAGATCTTGATCTGGGTTGGGTAACTTTGTTTTCAGCTTCTTTTTATTTGCTCATTACAGGCAGTCCCTGGTTAACGGCGGGCTCGGTTAACAGTGATTCGGTTTTATGGGGCTTGTCTAGCGACGAAAATCGGCAATTTTCGTCGCCGAAAATCGCCGATTTCTGCTTATCAGCGCCGATAATTGGGTATTGGCGCCGATACGTACCTAACAGAGGCGCCGGTAACCGAAAATCAGTGCTTTTTGGCGCCAATAACCCCCAGAAATTGCCAAAAAAGCGCCAAAATCGGCGATTTTCGGTTAGCGCGATTTTCGGTTATCGTCACACCCGCAGCAAAGGAACCCCTCCGATAACCGGGGACTGCCTGTAGTTAATGCTAATCTATCTTGTATATTAAAGTTATTTAATACAAATTTTTGTGCAAGCAAACTATTGCCTTCTCTGTCCAGCAGACTTAAAGTGAAGGACGAAATGCTACCTGGGAATGCCTTGAAAGTTTCCACCTGGAGCACCGTAGGCAGTACTTAGGTTCTTCGCGGTGTCCCTTTGGCCCCTAACTGCTATCTCTTTTTTTCCTTTTACTGTGCCTCCATTCATGTTCTCTTCCTCTTACTATCCACCCTCTCCTAACAATTGCTTCAACATTATTTTCAGCGCTGAAAATTTATTCCTTTGGCATAAATTTTACATTCCAATTCCAATACACGAACCTGGAGAAAGCTTAGAACAGACAGGGATTATGGTGTAGAAAGTGATGTGCTTGGAACATTGAGTTGCTATTGCCGTGGAATTACTCAAGAATCTTTTAATAAATGATAGTGAAATGATTTTCTAATAAAATCTCTTACAGGGATGGATTACTCTACAAGGTTATTTAGCTCAGTGGACACTCTGGACTTTACTAGATGTACAAAGAACACTAGAATATTTGGCTTATTTGGGATACTGTGGCACAGGAGATGACAACCAGCTGTCGGCCATTACAGGTACGAGTCTGATTTTTGTTTCTGCTTTATTCTTTGCAGGGAAAGTGTGCTACGTAGCTTGCAGTGTTACTCAGCTTTATGTCAGTTTGTCCTAGTAGAAATTACTAGTTAGAACCAGCAAATGTGATTGCATTGTTATATATAACAGATGTGCATTTATAAGAAAATTTGCACATGTGGAAGCCAGATTTATAATAACAAATCACCTTGTCGTCAACCCTGATCAGGTTTACTCATTTGTTTAAATCTTAAAGGAGTTCTGTGTCTGATAGATTCAGAAATTAACAGGAAATGATTAGGAATTTATTCAAATGCAGCCTAATGTTGTACTCTACGTTGCATTTCACAACACAATACAGGTAGTCCCCAGTTAACAGTGTGGCTTCCGTTCCTGGCCGAGCACCGCTAACCAAAAATCGGTGATAATAGCACCGATAAAATGCTTAGTGGCACCACTAACTGGATTGGTTATTGGCACCGATAAACTGCTTACCGATGCCAATAAACTGCTTACCAATGCCGATAAACCACTTACCGGCGCCGAAAATCTGGTTAACGGCGTCGCTAGCCGAGCGCTGTAACACTGAAACGCTGTTAACCGATACTGCCGGTAAGCAGGGACTGCCTGGAATACATGAATTGAAATAATGTTTCAAATAAAAATGACTCATTTGTATCAATTCCCTCAGTGCTGTTGGTGGGTATTTTTCTCTACTGGAGAGATACAGCTTACGGAGCTGTTTTGGTTCTCAGCTATGGGCAATGACCCAAACTTCCAGTTATATAATGATGTCCGAGAACCTTACGAAAATAGGCAACAAAGCAGAATAAAGTTATTCAGAGACAAATCTTGACTGTACATCACGTTATCCCACACAGTACAAACAAGACGTGATAAGAAAGTGGTATGTATACAAAAGCAACAATGTTTGAGAAAGAACAGCCATGAAGGAGGAGGGACACAGACACTTAACAGAAGATGAAGACAAACATGTATGGATAAAAAGTGGGAAGCCAATGATTACATTTCAAGGACCAGTTTTACAAAGTAGGGAGTATGAAAAATAGTACAGTACAATAGTAGTAGGATCTTTCTTTTTTCCACATATGTGTACAGTTACCCACTTTGAACCAGATTATTAAGCTAAGTAAAGCAATGGTTTGTCCACTGTTCAGTAGACGAAGTTTGCATTTCTGTCATCCATAACATGAAGTGCATTAAGAAGTTTCAGATAACTGAGAGCTCATTAGACACCATCCATTTCCCATTCATTATCATTGCCCTTACTGCAACAGGTTGAAATGAATTAATTGGTTGTGTTGCTCCTTGATACTTGACAGTTACACGTGAAAAACGCATCGATCTCCAAAAGAAGCAGACGATGAGAAGTGTCTACCAGTGCCATGTGATTGGTCCCAGGGATGCGGGAAAGACTACATTTTGTCAAGGACTTCTTGGAAGATCCTTGGAGGTACATTACTTATCTTGTTTTCCTTAGCTTATCATTGTGCAGTGACTTGAAATGGTTGTAGAATCCTTAATAATTATAGTTTGGTTGTGCCCATTATTACTCTTATTAAAAGGGTTTTTCGTTTAGCCTATTTTGAAGTAAAGATCTGTTGTTTAGCCTATTTTGCAGTAAAGATCTGTTGTTAAAGTTGTTGTAGGTTTGAATTTTTAGCAGGGAGTCACCGGTAGATTGTGGTGGTGATCTATGGTTAGTAATTCCTATCGAATAATATTACTGTATGCAAAATCTATTGCCACGAATTTGCTATTCAGATGGAACCCTTCCCTTGAAACTCTTTTAAAGCTGATTATGATATATAAGAAAAGTGAACAAGCAAAGACTAATTAAGCAGAAAGAGGACGGGACAGAGGAGAGTGGGAGAGAACTCTTTTCGTCTCGAAGTTCTCGAAGTGAAAAGCTGACAAAAATAGTCATTCCATTTTTCGTTGGTCATTTCTTTTGTTTCATTGTTGCAAATTTTATAAACATTATTTTCTCACTGAGTGCACTGTAGGTATTACTTAGGTCTTTGCAGTGTCCCTTCAGCCCCTAGCTGCAACCTCCTTCATTTCTTTTACTGTACCTCCTCATATCATCTTTCTTCCGTCTGACTTTTCACCCTCTCCTAACAATTACAAAAGCCCCCTTTAATTGCTTCCATTTCACTGCTGAATGACCTCATTGATCCGGGCATTTGGCCTAAATTTTGTTTTCCTATAAACATTCTTTTAGAATTTTACATGAGATTGTTAGTCACATGCTTATGTTTACTTACAGGAAGTACAAGAAATTCCAGAAGACAGACTTCCAAGGCACATGATCAGTACATTGCAAGTTTACGGGCAAGAAAAGTATCTGGTGTTGCACGACATAGACGTTCACAACATCACGGATGCCCTGATGCCCAACGAAGTTCAGTGCGACGTTGCCTGCCTAGTGTATGATGTGTCCAATCCCAAATCCTTTGAATATGTTGCAAGGATATATCTCGTGAGTATATGAAAGTGCACGATAGGCATTACTTAAGGTTCTTTTCATTGTCCCTTTGGTCCGTAGCTGCAACCCTTTTTGTTCCTTTTACTGTACTTCCTCTTTTCATATTCTTTGTCTTCTATCTTACTTTCTGCCCTCTCCTAATAATTTTTTCAGCATTATTTACTGTGCTGAAGAATCTCATAGGTCCCAGTGCTTGGCCTTTGGCCTAAATTTTATATTCAAGTTCCAGTTGGTATTGGCAATACTGTACAGTGTATAATCTATCTTGTTCATTTGTAATATTATATAGTCTTAGTTCATGGGTAAAATTCAGTATTCACTGTATAAATAGTTTGTATTTATCAAGTGTTAAGAGTAGATAAAGGAAATAAAAAAAGACCCTTTTTCTCTCAGTAAAAATGCAAAGGGGACAGACTGCAATATCATGAAGTAAGTGTGATCTTTTAAAGGTCATTAAGGAATTCAATGTCAGATCTTATCCTTTCTGATGAAGTAAAGCTAAAATGAAACAAAAGTCTTTGAACCTGAATTTTTATGTTCCTGAAAATTGCCCGCCAGACATGATAGCCAATATAACCACTCTGACATGGGAGGGATAATATACTTAGGTCATAGAAATATGTCAGATAACGGAATGCTCAGTTTTCATAGCTATATTTTGTTGCCCCACCTTTCATCAAATCAGAAAAGTTCAGAAATGTGATGGTTTTTTATACATTACTTTCATTTTCCCCAGAAATATTTCAGCGAAACATCGATACCAGTATTGTTTGTCGCCAACAAAAGTGACATGTCGGCAGCGAGGCAGGACTACATGTACCAACCGACAACATTCTGTCAGAAGCACAAGATCCCTCCCCCACATCCATTTTCCTCAGCATTCCAGCCCAAGAAAGACATATATACGAAATTGGCGACGATGGCTGCTTATCCGTAAGTATTTTACTTTTTAGTTTGTTGAAGGCTTATTTGACGCCACTTTACAAATAGGTCTAAAGTGGGTTTTGTGTTTTATGTTTACAAACCGTTGTCAATCATAGCTTCATGCTTCAGTTTGAAGTCTAGGTCAGATCACTTTATGAGGGGAAATATAAGATTATAATAAACTCCACCCCCTCTCCAGGGGTTAATATCTGTACATATCTCCAGCTTCATCCAGATAAAGTTTGTGTAGGTTATACGTGTGTCCAAATCTTATGGGTAGGAAGGGAGACTGTTGTAAGGCAATGGATTTTTGTATGAAGAATAAAAATCCTATTTTTCTTAGAAAACCTTCATGTTCTTACGGAACAAATTTTTGCCTTGGTTGGCAAAATAACTACATAGGTGAGAAAGTTGTTGGAGTAGAGTTGAGATTTACAGTTGGGCTTGTGCTGCTATGTAAGAAGTTGCCGTATCTAAATCAGTCATGATTTTACTAAGCTTAAGGGTATGAAAGGCAATGGTTTATTTAGTACCAACACATTCTTTAGACAAAAGTAATACCTTCGTTGGATAGGATGTTTATTTAACATATAAAAAGTTCAGGGTGAGTATAGCTAGATAAACTAATCACTGTGATGAATTTCCTAGACCAAAACGTAAATTTAGTGGATGACATAATTAAGTTATCTGATAACATTGGTGAATGTGTTGCAACTTGGTAAGTGATACATTGTTTATAGGTTGAATGAGTTTTAGTTTTAAACCTGTCGTTCTTCAGGTGCTACAGTAACCAGTTCTCATTCTTGGTATGCTTATTTTTACTCTCTTAAGCAAGTTCTTATGAGTGTAGTACTTTGAGAGTTATTTTAACAAAATATGAAGTTGTAAGTCAGGATTCTATTTCATTGCTGGCCCAATAGTTCGTCACATTTTGCAGTGTCTGTAGGTACCATGTGACAGGGGTAGGAAAATACCAGTCGTGTATGATAAGTATTCTCAATATTTAATATTTTTCATGCAATGCACTGTAGACATTACTTGAGATTTTTTGCAGCGTCCCTTCGGCCCCTAGCTGCAACCCCCTTTCATTTCTTTTACTGCACCTCTGTTCATATTCTCTGTCTTTCATCTTACTGTCCACCTTCTCCTAACAGTTGTTTCATAGTGCAACTGCAAGGTTTTCCTCCTGTTACGCCTTTAAAACATTTTTACTCTCAATTTCCCATTCATGCTGAATGATCTCATAGGTCCCAGTGCTTGGCCTATGGCCTAAGATATACATTCCAGTAATATTTTTCATTACTATTACTTTTTAGTGAGAGTAAAGAAAGAACGTTTAGGAGAACATAATATTCAGAATGTACAAACTTCCACAGTTAAAATCAAGATTTTTTCATACCGAGATTAAGCTTTTTCTACGCAAGCCATAACCATAATTTGCCAGCTCTGGTGATTGGTGGACTGAATTCTAAATCATTTGTTTGTGACCACTTAGAACAAAATGGGCTATGTTGAGCTAACATTGCATTTGGTGGTGGTTTGCTCTCCACATTTCAGTATGCTTGACTCATTGCCTCAGCAGTTTTTAGGATGGACATACTGTTGTCTGCTTATTTTAAGCTTATTTTATTTTTACGATCGTGCAGAATACCAACTGTTACCATACTAATGCTTTTTAAACTTGTTTTTAGGGTTATACCAGTTTAGGAGACTTAGTTGCCTATTCTGGAAGAGTACTTTCATTCACATGTGGTAAACTTGACTCCTATTTGCCATTCCTTCCTTTGAAACTTTCCTCTTTCAGGTAACGCTCTTCTGTACCACAGAATTTCACTAGCTGTTGCTACGATTCCTGGAATCTTGTTGCCCTCTTAGCCTCAGCAGTCATCTCCACATGCAGTCACACATGTACACATCCCATGCACTTTTGTAACACTCAGAACTTTGTCTCTTCTATCTTTTTTATTCACTAATTTCAAGATACTGTACTGTACTCCATTGACATAGGACTACGTTCTCTTCAGATGGGAATACAAATGGGGCTAGCATTTTGATTCCAAATACTGTGAGCACCCAACAACTACCTTAAGGGCAAGATTGGGCAAAGCCAGCAGCTGCAGGTTTTCAGTCTAGAACTCTTACGTCAGCTATCTCTCTCTCTCTCTCTCTCTCTCTCTCTCTCTCTCTCTCTCTCTCTCTCTCTCTCTCTCTCTCTCTCTCTCTCTCTCTCTCTCTCTCTCTCTCTCCTTGAGTTTTGTTCACATCAGTGGCATCAGAGCTTGAATATTGGGTGTTTTTTGCTCAGTGGCATGTCGTAGACTAGAAACAGTACCACAGATTTGTGTTTAGGTCCTAGTGCTAGCTTATGGAGGTTCTCCAGAGTGATTAATACTTCTTTCCCAGACAGGGACATGGCGTAAATAAAATAGGTTTGTAATTTGATGACACAAAAGCATGAATGGTTGATAAGTCCCGTAAATGCAAAGTTCATCTTCATTTGGATGTTTTGAAGCCATTAAAAATGCCATGTGATTATGTGGTTGTATGGGCCTCAAATTTAAATTTTGTAATGTGAGTAAGTTTGTTAAACATTTAGGAACACATTAAAAAGATAAAGTATATTTGTAAAGCACAAGGTAGAATTTGAAAGTAAATTCATCTTGATATTCATAAAAGTAGAAGTATAGAAATTAACATGAACAAATGTTCAGATTATAAGTCTGTTGAATGATCTTGTGTGGGAAGAACTTTAGCTAACACTTGACTCTACAGTTGATATTCTCCAAGAAGAAAATGTTTAATCTACAAGACCAAATTTAGTGTATTGGTGTATAACCTTATTGGTTTTTTTAGGTGCTCACAGATCCAAACTTTTCCACAGATAGTTTGATACTTAGGGGTGATGTTTTAATGCCAGTATGGGCTAAAACCATTAAGTTCAGCTGGAAATCATTGTCTCGCCACCAAAATGTACATTAACAGTGCAGGAGATAACACAAATTACAAATCCCTTGGAGGTTTGACCCAAGGCAATTTTCAGTCGTTTATTTGTATCTACTCTTCAACAGGGTTTAGAGAGTTTGTATTTATGTAACTAAATTTTTTTTTTTTAACTTTTTACATATGTTACTACTGGATATTGAGAAAGATATTGTAAAGTAATGTATGTGCTTTCAGAGATTAATGGGCATAGTTATTACTCTAATACATTTATAAATTCAGTGCTTTTCTCGATTTTCTTCATTCCTGTACAGTGAACCCCCCATATTCGCCGGGGATGCATCCCACACCCCCCCCCGCAAATAGCTAAAATCCACGAATACTTAAAACCCCTCTAAAAACACTTAGAACTGCCCATTTTGATAGTTTAAACACAGAAAAACCTGTAAAAATGCATATACCTGAGTATTTTAATAGTTTTATTGCAAAAAGTGCATTTATTCATGAAAATTATATGAAAATAGTAATTAGTGAATATTTCTCAGTGAAAAATACAGCAAATGGGCGAATTTTCTGCAAATAATGGCTAGATATGTTCCACAGAGAAACCTGTGAATGTGTGAGTCCGCGAATCATGAGAACGCGAATACGGGGTGTTTACTGTATTCCGTGTACGTTAACAACATTTGCAAAATGTGCTGTCTCTGTCATTCACTCCTTTGCATCAGTTTTTTATTGCCTGCTTACTGAGCAGGGCTCACGTAGACTTAGTCAGAATGGAATTCTCCGAGCGAGATACTGTACTAATCAACTTTGTCTTCTAGTCGATTTCAAGCAGCGTGGATGCTCTTTTACCGAAGCAGGTGTGTCATTCTAGTTACACAATTGATTCCTAGCATTGCTTGCATGCTTGTTTGCTCGTTCTTGTTGTATAGCCGCACATAGTTGTAACTTGGGTGAATGACTTTGCTTGCTACCGTTCGCAGGCGCACTTTCATATGTAGATGTGCAATACTCTTTTATTTGATCTTTCAGCTTTTACATACAGGATGCATGCCCTGTGTGCAGGGTCTACTGCACAGTAGTATTGAAAGAGAAAGAGATTAGCTCTATGATGTTTGTATTCTGTATTGTCTGATGTATAAACGAGCTTTAAGTTTGAGTTGCGTTGCTATTTAGCGCTGTATCATTTTATTAATTGTATACAAGTCTTGGTAAAAGAATACCCATTTCTTGTAATAGTATAAATAGAAGCAACATAACAGCACAGTACTTAATTACAAAGCGCACCGTCCCTTAATGAGAACACTGTGGTATCCTTAGCTCAAGCAGAACATTGTTGAGGTTGCTGTTATCAAAGAGATGACTTTGAACTTCGTGTTGTTTTAGTTAGACTGTAATAATTATAATATAGTTGTAGGGTCAGGTTCATCTGGTGTAGGAACATAGCTACAAAAAGCTCGAGTGTGGTCGCACTGTAGCAGAAATATCCTGCTTAAGGGTGGTCTTCTGCACAAAAATAATATCAGTACACAGTATGGACAGAGTAGACGTATTTAAATTTGGAATGGCAAGATTTTTATCCTGTTATCATGTGAAATAAAATTTGTTCATGTTTTAATTTTCAAGAATTTTGATGTTTCAGTAAGCACTTTTTCCTCTGGGCTGAGATACATGATGCCTGTTGGTCACACTATGGGGCCTTTCTATTTACATTGTTCTGTTGAATGCGACCAGTAGGTTTCATGTGTCTCAGCTGAAGACAAGAATATATATCGCATTGCCATGATAAACATTTCATCTCTAGTAAAATCGCTTAACTTTCTGACTTAAACATGAGCTAAAATACACTCCTAACCTAAAGTAAAATTTGAAATCTGGCTAGAGATTAAGTGTTGTATCTCCATTTACTTCCAATGTGGATTTCAACGTTTTTAGCAGAAAACCTGTCCAGAAATATTTGGCTGTTATATCTACATACATCTGTAAATGGGAATACATAGTTGATAATATATATATCAGCCAAAAGTATTAACACTTTACTGCTTTGCCATGGAGTGAAGGAACCTAATTTGGCCAAATTAAAACTATTGTATTTGACTTCATCAGGCTTCTGCTAGTTAAAGCTGAAATAGGATTGAATCCTATTTGGTGGTATGTTAAATAAAAGTACATCGGTTGAAGGCCTTGTGGGAGGTTAGAATTTTTAATTCATTTATAATTTGGGATTGAAGGTTTCTAGTGGAAAAATCAATACTAGGAAATAGAGAAGCTTCTGAGTGTTTGTTGAATGTGACCATTTAATTACATAACTTTGTTGAAATTACTTGTAGATTTTTTGTTTCTCTGCCAAAACCATAACACTTACCTTTACTTTCCCTTGGTGAGGGAGAATTACTGTATGCTTATTCATTTCATTTTAGATTAAGCCAGCTTTTTGCTCTAGGACAGCCTGTAAATACCTATACACACAGGACCTAGGACCTAAATTAATCTCATCCATTTTGGTAGGTCAGTAGATATTCGTGTGGGAATCTGTTTATACTAATATCTTCCCCAAAAAATGGTAGGAGTGCAGGATTAGGAACTTGGGAAGTTTAAGTTCATTATGTGGCCACTATAAACATCTACCAAATTCTTCCTAAGATTTCATGTACTGTATTTGGCAAAACAAGTCCACAGAAGATGGATGAAAGCTGTAAGTGTTTGTAATTCTTCACAAATATATTTTAACTTTGTACACAAGTATATCTCTGTGGATCTTTTGACAGATATATCTGTGTATGAAACTGCTCTTTTTGGTAGTACTGCGATTGAAAATGTTGGACCCAACATTGGTTTGAAGCTTTAGAGTGAAGAATTTCTTCATTCAGTTCCATTTTTGGATTTCATGGTTTTCAGCAGAAAGCCTGCCCAAAAATGTCAGGAAATAAAGGTGACATACTGTTGAAAAAATTACCTATATTAGCCTTAAAACTATTTCATTTCAGAGGTACTAATGATTTCCAAGAAATAGCTGTGGTACTTGTTGACCCAGGCGTCAAGTTCCTTATGTCGATGGTTTGTGTAGATTAGACAATTTTGATTTATTCATTGTATTCTTTTATCCATTTTTCTGTATTCCATTGACGTAACGGTTTTTACGATGATTTCAGCAACCTTCGTCGTTTAGTACACATGCTACTTTTGAGACCGGATGCTTCGTATATAACCAGGTGGGAAAGCATGCATTGCTGCCCTGATTTAATATGATTTTGGTTTGCTTACTAATGCAGTCTTGAATGTGCCTCATGTAATTCCAACAGTTACACTTGGAACGTGACAATTTGTGTCACAGGATACGGAAAAGCTTACAGATCATATAATACTGTGTCAGTGACACTGCATTGTATGATGTTTCACCTTTGAGGCTGAGAGCGATGTTACTGGTAGTGTCAGCTCACTGGCGTTTCAAGTTCATTTAGTCGAATTAGGTTGGCACTGAGCATTAGCCTTGATCGTCCAGCGCAGTTTTATACTTAAGTGTAAATACTTTTTTCTTGCTGATTGCCTTGGTTTGTGCGCACTTAAACTCATCATTTTTTTGTGATTTTGTGCAATGAATCAGCAGCTTTCACTTACTAAAAACAATCTTTGTGTTGCAAATATATTTACGTGTGTAGCATACACCCTAACTCTTAAAACGAATTCTGATTTAACATATACTGTAATTTATTTCACTGCAGTTGTAGATTCCTTTCACAAGCTAGGTAGTTCAGGTTTCAGCAACTGAACACTTAAAAGGTATTAGGCACTATAGAAACATTATAGAGTGGTAAGCAAATTTTGATACTGAAAACTAATGCCTTGCAGTATTGTTGGAAAATATTAATCTTTTGGATCACTAATAAGTCTTATTACTCGACCCAAAATCTCTCCCCAAGTCACTCTAGGGTAATTGTTGTCTTGGTACAGTATTCTAACCTTTTGATTTTGTTTTGCCATGTTTGGCCATGCTACAATAAAGTACAAGCATTTTCCTTGGAACTGACACCAGAATGAGTATCATAGCATGAGTATTAACATCACCGACAAAAACAAAGTCAAACATTTTTCTAATCACAGTCCTGCACCGGAGTAGACAGGACTCACAAAGGACTAGTGAATGAAACGAAATAGGCATGAATATTTTGAGAGATATTTTCATATGCAATAAAACGAGAACTGGAATTCTCACGAGCCAGTTCTGCACAAGCCACTTTTCTGATTATCACTGCAGAGTGAATATGAAAACAGGCGTTTTTGAATAAAGTGTTTCGTAGATATAGACCATTGCTATAATAGATTTATTCAGCTTTACTGGGATCTTGGTTTTCCAAGGGGGATGTGGGGTGAGAGATGCCTCTCCGTCTCAGTACACTTTGATGCACTGAAATTTGTTTGGACCTAGTCTGAGGAAAGGGAAAAGTCCTCGGTGTAAGGGTTCGTAGAATTTGTTCCTGTACTTGAACACCCTCAGCAAATTTATGGTTTTGACAAGTGTATAACAGTTTCCCCATTTTTGAAATTTTCTGTGTTAAATCAGAAAATATGTCATCAATAAATGGAGTTCATACATTAAGCTGTAAGTGGAGCTGTGATGGGAGTGTCAACCAGTTTGTAAAGTTTGCATCTTAAAGACTTAAAAATGGGATTGGTCACACTCTGAGGGCAGAAGTGCTTGAAGGATCGTAGTTTAAAGGGTAGGTGATAATGTGGAGTAAGTAGGACTCCCAGGAGCATTTAACAACGGTACTTTTGCTTGCGCAGGATTCAAGGACATTACAAAATATAGTGTGTTGATTTTAAAGTAATCAGTGAATCGAAGAAAAATACTCATTGTAACAGTCTTGAAGGGTGGGTAACACAAAATCACGCTGATGCATTCCTTTGGTAACCTTGCAGAAACATCAGCCCCAATGATACTGCTGATAAAAGGATGCTAATTTTTGAAAAGTATATGCTATAAAGATCTTCAGTGAACATGATGACTTGATATTGACAGCCAAATAACAGTTGACATAAAAGATGTGGGTGATAAATGATGTGTAAAAAAATTCAAATGAAACCAAGGAGGATGCGCACTCTCACATAAAGACTGCCAAGTGGAGATCGTCACAAGGCCAAATAGCATCCACTGTACTGTACTTTGCCACTGTTGCACATTCCTAAGCAACAGTCATTCATGGTTGTCTTAAGTCAGGTTAGTATGGGAATTTATTAGATTAGATTTTTTGCTGGACAGCAGATCTTCTGCTGTGGAATTCATCAAATCAAGATTCCGTTGTACTGCACCTAGAGATCAGTTTCTGCTGATGTTGGTTGTGGATTTGCTTTTATATTTATGAAGTTATCTTTTATCCCATTGAATGGCCATGAACAGTTAAATACATGCAAGTGATAAAGCAAGCTTCCAGGAAAACGAGAAATTCCTTCTGTAGCTTCTACTGAAATCTTTTGAAATCATGATTTCTTTAAGGTAATTTCTTTGGGATGGTTCCATCATCTTTGTTCATCCACCTCTGTGGCTGAGTTGATGCTTTGTGTTGTGAACCAGTACATACAGGCTCACATCTTCATGGATGGATACTCATGAATCCATTGCTGCCTCCTTGAAGGTAACGAGCTATAATTCCTCCTCCTCCTCCTCTACAAGACATGGAAGCTCCAA
The DNA here is from genome assembly GCF_040412425.1 of Macrobrachium rosenbergii. NCBI lineage: Eukaryota > Metazoa > Arthropoda > Malacostraca > Decapoda > Palaemonidae > Macrobrachium > Macrobrachium rosenbergii. Next base: position 76,363,601 of record NC_089750.1, read on the forward strand.
CCTTGCCACCTCATATCTATTTGATAGCCCCCAACCCTTTATTTTACCTATGTTCTTAGTTGTATCTTCTGTCTTCTGTCAAACCACTCCAACTCCTTCCTTTTACTGTTAGCGTTGGATGGCTGAAAGTGCCCCATTGCGTGGCTTTATAGCCAGACTTTCATAAATCAGCCACTCCCTTCCTGTAACCTGACAATTTCTTTACCTCACTTCCTTTGGGAATTGTGCAGTTTATATACAGTATATGGTTTACTGGTTGAATATGTGATAAATTTACCTTTAAACATTTGCAAGTTTGTGCCAGGCAGTGAAGTTGTAAGTGGCCTTGTAATTATCAGCACCTTTGCCGTATTAGTGCTTGCATAGCATTGCTTCTTTTAGTTGTTCCTTAAAATTACTGGTCTTGAAAGGAACTCTTTGGCCATTGCTGTTGCATGATTGATATGGTGAGTAATGTGGATATTGTTTTACCTTTTAATATGCATTGAATGTTGTGTTTTTTGTATTATCTCTTGGTTGTATTATACCTTTGATAAATAGCTTTTTTTTTTTTGCTCATTCTAAGTTAAAGCTCCCTTCACTTATTGCTCCATTTTAGTTTGTATCCTATGTTGTGTATTGATACATTTCCAGTATGCATAAATTCACTCGCTACAAATGCACATGCCTACAACTTAAAAAACATGAACTCAAGGTGAATTGTGACTTGTTGCTATACCAGAAGTGTTAAGAAATCATCTGCATTTTATAATTCCTTGTTTTAGTAATGTTGCTATATTTTGTGTTATTGTACATAACAGCGTAGCAACTCTCTCTCTCTCTCTCTCTCTCTCTCTCTCTCTCTCTCTCTCTCTCTCTCTCTCTCTGCTCTGTTTTCATTCAACTTTTCGATCGTGGAGTTAGGGATCTTGACCCCATTCTTTTGTTTTTGAAAAGAAATACCAGTCTGCATTTTCTTGATCTAAATCCTTGGATGTCTCCCACAGATACTTCGGTATGCTTTTAGTTTTTGGCCCTTGGGTGGTAACTAGCAACAGTGTTTGATGCTTACATTCCTACCTACATCATTTTACTTAACTATTTTAAATGACCTCATCTCACAGACTTCAGACCACTACTGTATGTGGTGCCCCTTAAATTTTGTAGTTGAATATCTTAACATTAACATCTGAGGGTCATTTCTGCCAAGTTTGCAGGACCTTCAAAATGATTCATTATTTGAGTTATCGTACATCTTAAAGTTTTTCCACCTTGGAAGATTGGGAATTTTTTTCATTGTCCAAGCTCAGCTGGGTGTGAGAAATCCCAAAGCCTTGACTGTTACCAGCATGTGCAGGGAAGCTGTATGGTTCCATCCATGAAATAACATCTTTTGCAATATCTGAGTAATTTGCTACTCATTCCTCAAGTGTGCATGCCATTTTATCTAATCTCTCCTCTGTTCATCCCCTATCCTCATTCTTCTCCTTCTGGAATCATAGCCATCAGGTGTGGGCTATACTGATCCTTTTGTATCTATTTTCCACTAAATCGTCTCATGAGTGTTTGCCTGTTTGCCTGTGTAAACGTGGAGAACACCTGAAACAATTCATGCACTTTAATCCAAAAAAATGTTTGTATCTTGTTACAAGAACTTTCCCTTCTTAAGAATACCTTTGCTTCATTACTCTGACAACTGTGGAAGTTTTGGGGGACTGTCAGGGTTTGCAGGTGACAAGCAGGGAGGAACATGGGAAAAGCCAGCTCCTCTAATCATTGCTTGATATTTCTCCTATAAAAGATCAGTCAGGTTGTAGGCTTGGAATGGACCATGCAGAAAATCCTTTTTAATTGCTTGAGCTGCTTCACTCACTCTTGTCACTTTGCTCAGTGTCGTCTGATTGCATGGATATTAGTGGTTATTTCTTGTGGATCCTCGAGAATGTAACAAAGAACATTGAATGATTAAATGTTCTGAGCCTTTCAAGCTGCAAAAGGAAATCTTTTGTTTGACCCCTCAAGTGAAAAGCAGTAATAAAACGAGGATGACCTGAAAATTCAGAAAGTGAAAAACTGCGCCATCTCCCGTTTTGGGAGCTCAGCAGATCTATCAGATGTTGTGGGAGAGATACAAGTGCCAGTCTGATAATGATTTTCTTATTCTTCAAGACCCTTTCTCCTGATCACCCCTCAGCCACTTCCTCCTCTGAACTTCACCAGGCCTTCGTAATTCATAATTGTCACAGAGCCTCTATACATTATCATCATCTAGATCAGCTCATACCTCAATCTCCGCCTGGTTAGTATCACCCTGCAAAACTGAGCAGTGTTCCCTTTTCCATTGTTATCAGGGCTAGAAGCTGTTAATGGTAACAATGAATAGTCTAATAAATCTTGAAGGGGAAGTTTTGACACATTATGGAATCGAGACCCATCTAAATCTTTGATATAGGTCAGTGGAATGGTAGCCTACAATCAGTTAGACAGTAACCTTGCACATTAAGTGTTCAATGCTGTTAGATTTACAGTTTTTAGCTGTACAGGTGATGGATCGTGACCCAGTTATGCATATCCAGGCATGACAGTAATACAGTTTCTGTTTTGCTTTCTTATTTCTTTTAATAATAAAAAGGCTAATTTTTTAGCTAAGTCAGAACAAAAAAAAAAATTCAAAATGTTGATGATTTGACAAGAATAAGTTTCATTTTCATTTGATGCAGTCTTTATGTATTTCCCTTTGAATACATTAATGTATTTTATTATATTGTATGTACTGCATGGTAAATTTTCACTGTACTGTACTTCCATGCACTAAGAATTTCTGGAATGGTTGGGGAACTGTAGATTTCTGGAGTTTCAGTTACGTAATACTGTATTATCGAAAAACAGGTTAATTCATCACACTCCTTTTTCCGCTAATTTACACATTAGATTTGCCCAGGTAAGAATACACTAGAATAATTTCATTCGAGTGATTCACATGAGAAACTTAGCAGCCTGAAGAGTCTCCTTCAAAACATCCTTCTCTGTTTGTTGCAGGCACATCAAGCAGCTCGGTATTGTGGTCGGCGAACACAGCGCTTGGCTCAAGGTTGGACTAGGCGTTGCAGCGATCGCAGCTTTTGCTCTTCTCCTTGCCCGGGCGTTGCGGTCGGTCGACAGATAGTCACGACCGCGGTTAACCTAGGGGGATAACTATTTTAATAATGAAAACTTGGTACAGTGCTGACACGACAGTGGAAATAAATTGTAACTTTAGTATTCGTCCTCTCCTGTTTCATTTGATTCCATCTTTCATTAATGTACAATATTGTTCTCCGAAGTATTCATTGACATTGATGCGCATAATCTCAAGCTGATATGGCAGACTTTCTTTGATTGTCCATTAGTGTACTGTATATATATTATATAATTAGCATTATATTTGTAACTGTAAATATTAGAATGGGCCAATCTTCCTCATGAAATAAAGTGTTATTTTCACACTTGACAGACTCAATGATGATGGAATTTTTCATAATGAAAAATAAAACTACAATTTACAAAAGAAATTTTTTTATTGTTGAAGGTTTTAGCATCATCTCCGTCAATGCTTTGACCTTTGGCAGGTTCCTGAAACTCCTTGACAATAATATTTCTAATAATTTTGAGTTTTCTCCTGTTTCGTGGTGTGGTTATTCCTCTTTTAGGCATTTCTTTCGTTGACTTCTGCCGTGCATTGTGTCTTAGTTTTCCTTCACTCATTTCTCTGAGCTGGGTCTGCTTTTCAAATAACTTAAGGATTGAATCCCCCAATCCTTGAAGTGCATTGTAGACAATACTTAAGTATTATTTATAATATCCTTTTGGTAGTAAGTTGCAACTCTTTACTTTTACATTTTGTAGGCCTCTTCCAACCTGAGTTTCAAAGTTCGTTACATGAGTACTCTTATGTTTCAGTTCTCAAAATAGATTGATTTTTATAAAACTTTTTATAATTTTGTAATCACAATTTACAGATAAGCATTTAGTTTTTGTTTTACTTTTTTGATAGTGTATCCAATGACTGTGTAATATTTTTTAGTGAATAAGTTGCAAGGGTTTGAAACCACCACCCTCAGGTAGCACTGGCTGTTTGTTTACTGTATATAGTTATTTATTTATTTATTCATTGACATTTTTAGGCTGTAGACCTTTATTTTTTCAAAGTTCTGATGATCCAGTTACGTCATATTGTGGGTAATTTGAGATGCCACACATCAGCTCTGATGGTGGGAGTAGTGCTTTCCTTGTTGACTAGTATATGCCCACATTAAGGGAGGCATACCTCACTGAAATCTTTCGTGCTGAGCCAATTGATGTTAAGCTGGCAAACTGACCAGAAGGTGGTCTTTCATGGCTTACCGTGTTACTGCCACATGATTAATATGCTCCTGCTAATAACAGTAGCATGGATGTGCCTATTGGCACAGATAGTGCAGGTTGTATGTAAAAATTACCTGGATGGCAAGACATTAAATGAAAGATTGTTCTAGAAGGGAAGAGAAATCAAATGGAGTTCATCCCAAGGCTAGAATTTTGGAAGGAGTTATTTTGTGTATTTTAAGATGAAAATTATGAGCACAATTGAGGCAGATGAAGAGATCGCTGCCTTTGTCATAACAAATATTCATTCTGGGAAGTCTTATAAACTTAAGTCCTGCAGCGGACTGGCTAAGCGTGATGAGGACTGTTGTTAAGTTGGACAAACTGTCACACTGATGATTGTGTTCATGTCCAAAGGTAGCACTGTTATTGTTGCAGTTGCAGTGATATCAGCTGCCCAAGTATTTTGGCACATGAAAGCTTTCAGGATGTTATAGAGAGAGAATCACAGTTTCATTTATATGTGTGGAAGCAGCATGAAAAAGTTACCATGGGAGTAGTAGGTACAATAATTCTGTACCTCAGTCCTACCAGTATAATGCATAGATGATCAGAAATACAAATAAATAAAGTTAAACATAACGAGTGAAATTCCTGCCATCTTGGTGAGTTAGGTGTGCTGTATGGACAAAACTTCATACATTCTTCCAGAATTGTTGACTAATGTAACTGAGGACAGAAATTCAGAAAAATGTTCACTCAGAAATCAGTAGCAAATTGTTCATAATCTAACCCAGATTATAATTGCTAATATTCTCCAGTAAAATACAGCAATATTAATTTAAGAGTTAATCATATGAGTTTGAGGCTATCCTTAAGACTTTGAGGCTATCCTTAAGACTGCAATCAGGTATTTGTCTTCAAGAATGCAAGCAAGGTCATGACATAAAGGGTGACTTCACTACAGAATTTAGCCATTTAATGACAAACTTCTGGAAGTTGTCTTCAAGAATGCAAGCTAGGTCATAACATACAAGGTGACTTCACTACAGAATTTAGCCATTTAATGACAAACTTCTGGAAGTTGTGAAGTCTAGGCTAAGTTTATCTTGAAGACTGTTTGAGAAGTATAGTAGATATCATGCGATTATTATTCGTAGTTATCTATATACTGTGTACTGTATATCTTATTATCATTACCACCAACATCCAGGGATACCTTAGTTTCCTCAGAGGTTTTAAATAAAATCACCATCCATGCTTCCTAGTTTTACTGGTGGCAGCAGTACAAGGTTTATAATCTGTGGAAAACGTGCTTGATGTACACTGATATTTCTTGAAAATGTTTGTGCTAAAGTCCATATTTTGTAATTTTCAGATGTTTACTGAACAAAAATGTAAAAGGAAGTAGATATGTTTTACCATTGACTTCATGCTAGCTAGGTTCACTGGTTTGATAGAATGTCAGCCCACTGTTGAATCTGATTGTGTTACAGAAGGTATTAAAAATGTTGCTTCAGGAAAACAATAATATTGCAATTCAGGATAGCGTGTTGTCATGCTCTTTAAAAAAAATGTTATCAGTTTCTGTTCAAAATATTATGAGCTTAAAAATGTTCTATTTGTTCTTTCAGTTAGACAAAAATATCACAATTCTTGATGGCGTATACAGTTGTCATTTTATCCTCTGTAAAAAAAAGTTGTTATTCATTTCTGCTCAAATTATTATGAACTTACAAATGTCATATTTGTGGTAAAACAAACCTGGTTGACTGGTGGTAGTACATTCCAAACTTTTTCAGGAATTCTGATAACTTTTTAGAAGTTTTAAATGGATTTTAGTGTTCAGCCAAGAAGGGACGAGTAAATTTTTGAATAAGTTTCTGCATAGAGAACTGTAATTAGTATGTCGCAAAGATGAGAGAAACATTTCTTGAATTACTATATCAGTTTCAAGTGCTTCTTGTCAAAATTTAAAGTTAGGGATTAAAATGGGTAAATCTACTGTACCTGATATGATTCTTAATTATGTGAGTGGTGGGTTTCATTTACAAGATGACAAATTCTTGGTAAAGTTGAGAGCATTATTACTGTTATAGTTTTAAATTTCAAAATTAAATTTGAGAATATATATCCTGTAAATACAATTTTTGGAATTATCCATTGATTAAAGTGGAAACAAATTTTACAAGGTTGACACTGGACATACGGTACATCCTTGTGTAAAAGTGTGAAGTAAGGGAGGGGTCACCTATAATTGTGAGTGTATTTTCAGTGGTAGAAATCTACTAATCATAAATTAATGTTGTAGATGCTGAAAACTGAAATGGTAGTAATTTGGAAGGTTCAGTCATGATATACTTCAGTACAGGGGGAGAGCAATCTCAAGTACACTTCCCACAGAGCAGAGTCTTACAAGATTCGAATGACTTGAGTTACGTCGTGCAATCTTGGAAAAAAAAGATCAAAACGGTCAAAATTTCACATAGAAAGACATCGCATATTCCGAAGCAAAGGCAGAGAGAGCTAAAATGTGACCGATAAGAAGCAGCATGAGCGGTCCTTGTACGTGGACCAGGGTTAATGCCATGGTGGCTTGACCGCTGCTATCTGTCGAATGATCGGCGTTCCCCTCGTGCATCATCATCGCTTGCTGTTCTCGCAGCCTGCGTCTCGTCTCGCTCTTCGTCTCCTCGATCAGCTGTTTGCTCCAGTGTTCGTAGAGGCCTGCCTGTGTTGAAAGTGAGTGGCGAAAGGTAATTGCTTTGATGCCATTAAGAACGAGTTATCTTTAAATTGTATCAGTGTTATATATTCCTCTATCGATTCTTTTGTATTACATAGGGAAATTGTGATGTTAGTAGGAAGTTTGATGTGTTGTCACCTAATTTGCGTTTAATATCAGCTATGTTATAACAAATACGAAATATCAGTAGGAAGTAATGGACAAATTGTGGTCTTAAGCTTTTTAGGACATGCAAATTTTTAGAAAGACCAGGTAATTGATTTTCAGGAGGAAATCTATTTGACAAAAATTCAAGTACTGTAGATATGATTGATGGGAAAGGGAGGCATGCATCATCATCATCATAGCTTTATGTGCAAAGGATAATGTACAAGATTATCTCTTAGAGTACTGTGGAATCATTTGTTATCATGCATAATGTAAATAAATGTGCAGTACGATCATAACCTGTGAATACAAATTCAAAACTGTATAGGTAATTGTGTTTAAATGTTTTGTTTTGAAGGATTATCAGTGAAGTACACATGCAAAGAGAGAAACATGTTATGGTTGCATAGTAGAGTAATGAGCGGCCAGATTACTTGCTGTGCTAAAAGTAGAATATAACCTGCAATTGGATGATGAAAAATAGCACCCAATTAAGCTGTAAAATAGTGAAAAGGGTGTCAACTTGCCTCAAGCACAGCAATGAGACCTCTATTAATGGCTGTTGCATAGGGAGCGTCATGTGGTAAGGGCCAGGCGGATTTCCCTGGTAAGACGCCTTCTCGCCCAACGTAGAGCTTTGTGGACCCATCGATACGGGTGTGGAACTGCGCGATGTAGTGCTCCTGATAACGACGTGTGTCCAAGTGGGCTTGCCTGGAAATCAGTGAGAGTGAAATTGAAACATACACGTGACAATATCTTTTCAACTGACAGTCATTTACATGATTGTACAAGTAGTATGATCATATTGTTATTATTATTATTATTATTATTATTATTATTATTTAGAGGATAAAAACCCCTGTTCGTATGGAAGAGGCCTACTGGGGCTAGTGACTTGAAATTCATGTGAAAGAAGTTACGGAATATACTCTAATAGGAAATAGTACAGAATGAAGGGATCAGTTATTAGAAAAGAAAATTGATCAATTAATAAATTAATTAGAAATTGGCAAATTATAAATGAAATTGGTAAAATACAAAATGGATTGTTTTAGAGTGTAAAGAGAGGATTAAAGTCTGCTTCTGGTTTAATGTACCTTCTCTGAAGAGCCTGTTCTTGCCCCTCATGGACCGATGGCACAATTTGCATGAGCTTGGCAAGTTTCAAGAAGTCCTCAGAATCTGACTGGCTGAAAAATGCTTTGAAGTCCTTCCCGTATGGCGGCATCGTTATCCTGAAATGGTACGCAAGTCACGGAGGGTCATTACAGCCAGTTGCAGCATAATTAAAGGGTAATTAAAATAGTTGGTAACATTAAAAGAATGTTTGTCAGTGCAAGTTGCTCCTACGCACTTGAAATAAACTGCTTTATGTAGGGTTATTTGGTTATCGTAATTAAAATAGTTGCGGTAAAATTAAAAGATCATTTGTCAGTGCAAGTTCTGCCTACATGCTTGAAATCAAATGATGTACAGTACATAGGGTAGGGTTATTTGATTACGATATTTTTGATAGTCCTATATAGAATAGTTGCAGTGAGGTTATTTGATTACGATATTTTTGATAGTCCTATATAGAATAGTTGCAGTGAGGTTATTTGATTACGATATTTTTGATAGTCCTAATTAAAACAGTCCTATTTAAATATTTGCAGTAAGGCTATTTGATTACGATATTTTGGATAGTCCTAATTAAAATAATCCTATTTAAACATTTGCAGTAAGGCTATTTGATTACGATATTTTGGATAGTCCTAATTGAAATAGTCCTATTTAAATATTTGCAGTAAGGCTATTTGATTGCAATATTTTGGATAGTCATAATTAAAATAGTCCTATTTAAAATATTTGCAGTAAGGTATTTTCGATAATCCTAATTAAAATAGTTGCAGTAACATTAAAAGACATTTGTCAGTGCAAGGTGCTCCTATGCACTTGAATCAACTGCTGTATGTAGGGTTAATTAATTACGATATTTTGTGCACTTAACCTTTCAGCCACTCTCAGAAGTTCTTTCAAATTCTCAGGTCTTGGAGGATACTTGGGAAGTGTAAGATAAGCGATCAGATTCCCCCGGAAAGCGGAGCCGAAGATGAAGGCGAAGACCATCCAGGACCCGAGCAAAACTCTCCACGACTGGCTTTTCGGGAAGCCATGAGACAGGTTCTGCCCCAGAAGCGTTCCCAGCGTTTCGAGAAGGGCTGTTCCAGCATCTAGTCGGTTCTTGTCCATGAAGGAATCGGAAACTCGAACGAACTGGAATTTTGGAGGCAAGGATGGAATTTTGATTGAGGTAAGTCTCATGTAAATCATAATAGTTTCCTTTTTATTTTACTGACAGAATTGACGTGGGCTTTTATGATTTATTAGCATCGTTACGTGAAAGAATGAGGAGCAGATCTTAACGTGTGTTCAGTATGAGGAGCAGAACTTAATGTGTGTTTGGTAAGTGAAGTATCAGCTACAGCAAGAAGAAAGTAAAACCGAAAGTAAAGCTCTTAAGAATAAGTTATTTACCTTAATTTTAGTGACTATCAAATTGGAATGAATGGAAATTTATTCTTTGACAGCAAAACTTATATAATTTGAGTACTTCAGATATCCATTCTGTGTGTAGAATGGTTAGATGTAGCTTAGTCATGTGCTGTCTTAAATATGCACTAAACCCCCTGTATTCGCGGTCTCGCTATATGTGGACTCGTGTATCTGCAGATTTCTCTGTGGAACGTATCTACCCATTATTCGCGGAAAATTTGCCCATTCGTGGTATTTTTCACTGAGAAATATTCACTAATTACTGTATTTTCATATAATTTTCATGACTAAATGCACTTTTTGTGATAAAACTATTAAAATACTCAGGTATAAGCATTTTTAGAGTATTTTTGTGTTTAAACTATCAAAATAGGCAGTTCTAAGTATTTTTAGAGGGGTTTTAAGTATTCTCGGATTTTAGCTATTCGCATGGGGGCGGGGGATGCCGTACGCATCCCCAGCAAGTACGGGGGTTTACTGTAATGACTGAAAATGGGGTGGTTCTGGAAGAACGTACTATGATCACTAATCCTGCCATTATGACGAACAACACCCCAGTCGAGATCCAAACTCCATGGCTGAGAGGATAATACAAACTCTGCCATTGCGGCTTCACCTCTGGCTTAGCGAAGCTGAAGTCGACGGAGCTGTACTCGTATACAGAGGAGTAGTCGAATCTCTTGAGACGCATGGGCAGGACGGCGTGGAAGACTGAGGCTATGTAGGACTCTCGTACTTCAACTTTGTCCAGTACCTGAAGGGAAGAAATTTCTGTATACTGTATATGTATATATATATATATATATATATATATATATATATATATATATATATATATATATATATATATATATATATAATATTATTATGATTTCCCAAGAATCCCACTGACCAACTGCTTCATTTAAGGTTGGAAAATATAGCAGAGCATTTTGGTCACTGCCTGACAAGGAAGGACAAAAGGAATGTAGGCCCCTCCCTTAACCGTAATCTTTTAATCGTCTTCCAACTTTCTCTTCTGGAACATATGACTGCGGGAGACTTGTTTACAGAGACACGAAAGAGGCGAGAAGATTAAGAGAAACGGACAGCTGGCCTGCACCTGGGACTTAGTCATAGATGAAACTAAACCCCAACTACCTGGAGGTAGTCATAGATGAAACCAAACCCCATCTACCTGGAGGTAGTTATAGATGAAACCAAACCCCATCTACCTGGAGGTATCCTCCTGCCCCTTGACCAACGTTATATAAAGGACTGACCGAGGGAACAATGAGACAGACTGTAGGGCGCGAGGGGGGAGACATCGCTGGACACTAGGAAGACGCATCTCCTTCAGAGAGCATGCCCCACCACGTGGTCCATATTTGGTAGGGACCCTCAGTATTTTTACCAGTGAAGCTCAGCCCTTCCCCTGCCGCCATTTCCCGCTGAAACCACCTCTTCTACAAGGTAAAGTGATCTGTTGCAAAAGTTCTTCCATGTCAGTCACACTGTTCTAATTCTTGAAATTCCCATTTCCGTTCCTAAGTGCCAGTATTCCCATATCAACCTTGCCTTGTTAGGTCAGTGTTACACAAATGCCTGTGTTTAAATAATTACATAAAATCATGTGTTCAAGGCTTTGTGGCACCCTCTGTGCTCATCTTGTCCTATGTATATTTTATTGCGTCCTTACTACTTTTAATTCGTGAACCTTTCTCCTTACAGAGGGTCTGTTAGCTGTGGAAATCTCTCTTGACTGTGCTTTGTGTCAGCATCGTCACACCGACGGATATGTAAGGAAAGGATTGAGTGACATACTGGCTGGGTGTTGTCTAGTTTATTGGTGGTTCCTTACTGAATGAATGTACAGAATCTTCGAAGTTGTTATTGGCTGGTGCGAGCCACAAAGTAGTTTCTACACACAGACAAGGGAGAACAGAGATTATGTTCCGGACATCTGTGCTTGTAGACAGAAAAACAGATGGCGATTGCGATTGTGAGAGACATAATAAACGTACAATGATAAACCATATATCAATGGAAAGGCCAGGAAGTTCCATATATGGAGATTTGCATGAGATTCGAGACAGATTAATGAATCCAATGCAGTAGCATAATATGCGTTTGGCGTCTTCACAAACAGAAACATACATTCAGTTTGATACAGAAGATTCGGTGGAACATGATGAGTACATGATTGGAATGCTTGCATGGCAATGCAAGTAGAGGTGATTGTACATGAATCGAGACAACAATAGGTAGAGAGAAATAGACAGGAATATTGCATGGTAGAAGTCGCGTTCCTTCGAGCGATCCCCGCTGACGCGCGGGAGGGAGAGAGAGAGAGTGGGATGCTTTGTTGTCTTGTTTTGTCCGATGGATGATTCACACACACGTGTGCCCGTAGGACTGCCATACGGTCCCTTACAGATGTATTTTCAAGTTTTCCCAGTTATAATTAACCTCTCAGGCCTTGCATGCATGATTAGTCCAAATTATCTTCTGATATTTCATTTCATGTAAATACACGTAATTTTAAACTTACCCAAACGTGTTTACTTACAAATACCTTGTGAGTAGAGCCCTCAGCTCAGATAATATATATTATAATATATATTATATATATCGTTAAAATCACGAGAAATTCCATGAATTTTATTCATAAAAATTCGTATACCGTTAAATAAGTATAAAGTATTTTTGAAATGTCCCGAAATAAGCAAAAAATGGCCCGAAATAGCGTCTCCACCCAAAGCTAGGCATACATTACTGGAACCCAGGCCATGCTATGACTCTTGTGTACAAGTTCCTCATTGGACGGATGGGTACCGTTCTCAGCTAGCAATCTGCTGGCCCCACGTTCGATTCTCCGACCGGCCAATGAAGAATTAGAGGAATTTATTTCTGGTGATAGAAATTCATTTCTCGCTATAATGTGGTTCGGATTCCACAAGAAGCTGTAGGTCCCATTGCTAGGTAACCAACTGGTTCTTAGCCACGTAAAATAAATCTAATCCTTCGGGCCAGCCCTCTCCAGGAGAGCTGTTAATCAGCTCCTCAGTGGTCTGGTTAAACTAAGATATACTTTTCCTAACAATTGTTTCATACAGTAGTGCAGCTGTGAGGTTTTCCTCCTGTTACACCTTTCAAACCTTCTTTCTTACTGTCATTTTCCCTTTCAGTGCTGAATGACTTCAAGGTCCCAGCGCTAGGCCCTTGGCTAAATTTCGTATTCCAAAAAATCCAAAAGTTTTATGGTCTGGTTAGAGCATTCAAAAATAGCACTCTGCTAGTCCTGAGTTCAAGTCTCCGGCCGGCCAATGAAGAATTAGAGGAATTTATTTCTGGCGACAGAAATTCATTTCTCGGTATAATGTGGTTCAGATTCCACGATAAGCTGTAGGTCCTGTTGCTAGGTAACCAATTGGTTCTTATCCACGTAAAATAAGTCTAATCCTTCGGGCCAGCCCTCTTTAGGAGAGCTGTTAATCAGCTCAGTGGTCTGGTTAAACTAAGGTATATTTAACTTAAAAAAATAATAATAACAGCATAAATGTCAGTAATTTACCATATTTAACTTAACAAAAATAATAATAATAATAACATAAATGTCAGTAATTTACCAAGCTCTTCCCTACAATTGGAAAATAGACTAGCAAAGTACAGTACTGACCTCTCCCCAGTCCTTTGTTGGAACGACGTAGATGGTAAAGTTATGCGCATGGGCGATGGCATCCAGAAGGTAGAAATCTGTTCCGGAGTAGGTGACGGCTGAGCCGTTTCCAGGCCGTTTCTTCTCGTCCCAAAATGGGGGGAACGGAAGAGCTGTGACTGGTACAGTAAATCCAAAGAAACTGGTTCAGGGGGAAAAAGAAGGTGAATTCCACTACAGTATTCCAAGTATCTGAAAATGTTTTCAAGTAGTTTGGTTATGATTCTTACGAATAGTGCTTGTTGCATCTGCCACTGACTACTGGACTGTTAAGCATTGCTTTCCAAGGAAGGCAAGCACTAAAATATCTGAATTACATGTTTTAAGGATAATAATTAAGTTGCCTGAAGCCTTAAAATGACTTACAGAATTTAGTTTCACAAGCAAAGTCATGCAAACAAATGAAATACATTATTGGCACAAGAAAATTCACTCACTTGTTAAATTTGGAAGGAAATATCTGAAGCTCTGATGTGAGAGAAAACCCCTTGTTCTTTCTCCAGGTGGCTACTTTATATATCTGATCCTTTCCTCTCGGCGAATAGGGCATGTGAGAGTAGAGGCTACACCTGAAAATAATCCAGTAAAGCTTTGTGCTTATTTCACCCTGCAATGATATATTGTAGAGTTAAGACATTTGTAAATTTTATGTCATAACAATATGGCATTGCTGAAGAGGCCTGTCAGTCATGCTGAAAGTAGCTTCTAATTTTTTCTTCATTTTTGCCACACAAGACCCCTTCTTGCAGTTCAGATGTCAATTTGTGGCTACCAGAGTTCATTTCTTGGTAATTACATTACAGAGAACATTGTGGAATTCCAGCTCTTTGGGTCATTGGTAATTACTGAGGAGGTTTACAGTTATATTGGAAAGCATTCTTCAAGAAAGGCGTAAAAGGAAGAAGTTTTCTGATTGAAGCTGAAAACAGAGACATTGTGTGAATAAGAGAGCACTTCATATGCTGTTATTCCAACACAAGACTTCAAACAATTTTTGACATCTGAAACACCACTTATGAATGTTTATCGAAAATTGAGACATTGTGTGAATAAAAGACCACTTTATGTGTTGTTATTCCAACACAAGATTTAAAAGTATTTTTGACATCTGAAACACCACTTATGAATGTTTATTCAAACAAATATTTCAGGACACAAAACTAGAAGATTTGAACTGCAGACTAAAACCACTTTTAATTAAAATCAAATGAATGTTTCATATTGTTTAAAAACAGCAGTTAGAAAATGATTTCCAGTATTCTTGTCAAGTTCATCATTAGAGAAAAAAACACAGAAGTAATGATTTACCTTTCACCATTTCCATCTCCCTCGAGATTGAGTATCATGGCATTCATCATGGAGAATGTCCAGGAGCTCCTGAGAATCTGATTGATTTTTTCATGGTTGGTGCGAGTGACTGCCAGTAACTTGGTCTCAGGCCCCACGAGGCGTTTGCTCAAGGACCACATGGAAAAGGATGTTAAAAAGAAGAGTTGTTGCTTGTCACAACCACCAGAGTCATCCAGGACAGTTTGCGCAGCTGAAATTGGCCTCGCGATAAATATTCTTCAGTCAGAAAAATCTTAGATAAATGGGCTTTTATGACTACAGCACTGTACTGTATTTAGAGTTCAGGTGCACTGACAAGGTACAGTATGGGAACACAGTCCTGTCAGATTTCATGAAAAGTTTGTAAGGAACTCTGTAATGTGTGGCATCAGTACGTTGGAATGTTATCGCGTAAAAGAGAGATTTTCATGAGACTGTTACTAACAAATGTGTATGAATATCTATTTGATATGATGGTTTGCATAAAGGCCGCAGTAGGCCCCCAAAGCGTCTGCTCAGTTCAGGAGCTACTACATATAAAGTTATAATCTTCTCTTACACGAAAATGCTGAAGAATAGGCATACTATTGATTATGTAGGGAAATGAATCTCTCAATAAATGTTGGTCTGTGGTTTGGAAGCCCTCCACTGGCCATCTTTATAAGAGCTTTCATTAACCAATTTTTTTTATTAATAAAAGCTCTTTTCAGGGGTCACTGGAAGCAAAAAAGCTAGACTAATGTTCATATGTTAATGACTGATGAATGAGAATCCCATCCTATCAAAAATCAGCTAAATAAATCTGGAATGACCGTACAGATTTATCCTGCTGATCCCCAAGAGGGTTGGATCACAAATGCGTTTAGGCCTATTCATTTGTTTCTTGTGCCTGGACAAGGTGAACGAATAGCCCTATGATTAGTGCAAAACTCGTGTTGAACCTGTATTGAGAATTATGGACCTGCTTTAGCAATAGATTCAATGACTGTTTAGTATTCATGTTGCTAGAAAAGTGGCAAGAGTGCATCGTTTGGTTTAAGCCTCTTGGTATAATTCGATTTTGAATTATTGGTGATTATAATCTCATTGCTCTGGTTTGTTTAGTCTAATGGGATGGGGGAATCCGAATTGGCGGTTTATAATGGAGAATTTATCTTTTTAAACAAGTAACAAGGTACATAAATTGTAATGAAGAAATGGAAAATCGGATAAAATTTTATTTTCTAGATCTGGTACCGTTTGCACGTCTTGCCTGCGGAACTGTTGCACGGTAATACCCGTAGTCTCCCACGGCACTGTGACATCGTGCCAGTAAATAGAACGAGTAATGGTTAGGCTTATTATAATTACGACCTGGGTAAACTCAAGAGGCAAAGATAAATAAGGGAGGCAAATAAAACTTGGGCAGTTTTACCTAAAGATGAACGATCCCTGGATAAAAAAAAAAAAAAAAGCAATTCGAGAGACGGCTGGATAAAGATCAATTATTGTGAATGTAAAGGAAACGACCGCACGATCATTATTAATATAAAATTTTTTGGCTAAACAGTTTAGAAAAGGATGTATATAATGCAGTACAGGTGAGATGATTTGAGAAATTTACCAAGATAATGGGAAATGCGCCGTCTTTTGTTTATATTTTTAGTGCCAGCACCTCTAAGGAGAACGTAAAAACAAACAGAAAACAGTTAATTTCTCATTATCTCGGCAACTTCCTCAAATCATCTCACCAATACTTTATCATATACACCCTTTTCTGTATTATTCAGCCAAATTATGATATTAGTAAACGACATCTTCGTGCGGCCATTTGTGTACATTTAATTCCTTACATCTCGGGCCGTTGCAAGTACCTCGGGCAAGTCAGTCTCCAGGTTGGAAGTGTTGTCTGTAGTAGACACCTCAAAAACACCGATTCCTTGGGGCGCTGCAGAGGACCCAATTTTCTATAGAGTCCGAAAATAAATGTTATTTGTTAGTAACATGATGCTAGAATCATTGCGCCGTTGCGTGATGGGTAATGAAGCGAAACGATATATATACGGACTTGCATTGTTTGAACTCTGATAATGACTGCGCGCTTTCAACAATTGAAAAATCATTCTTATTCTATAGTCACGTCACTTACTTGTAATGAATCGAAAAGTCGGGATTATTTATGGACAATTGCATTATATTACCAGGTAATGATTTCATATTGGCACGAGAAAGAACTGTTATTAGGCCTATGTTGACTGTCCATTAAACGGTTGTGAATTCGCTAAAAAAAAAAAATAGACTAAAAAAATCTAGGAACTTTATCTGTGTTAACTGTAGTTATTTCATTCCTGTAATTGAATTAACGTAACCTCTTTCAAAGTTACTTACCTCAAAGGTACTGCTGTGAGTGGAGTAACCGTCGGAGATAAAGATGACGGAGAAATCATTTTCGGCAATTTCTGTCAGTATGTCTCTGATCGGCTCGGCCGCCATTTCCGTTAAATCGGGCATCTTTCTGATCGCTCCTGGGGATATGGGGAAGATTTAAGTCAGAGAGAGAGAGAGACTGACTGACTGGGGTATATAAACCGAAATTGGACTCTAGGCCTAACATATGGCCTGTGTTACTTTCAATGCATGAAGCTCAATTAACCAACTATAATCAAGTGAATTATATATTATTAATTAATCGTTGCTTATTTAAAAAATCTATATTAAAAATGAATTTTAATATTACGCACCCGATGAAGAGAATCCTCCTCGTGCAGTCGCCATGACAGACAGCAAGTGCGCCGTACTCAAGATAACCTTGAATAGACTCATTTCTCTGTAAACACACAAATAAAACACTTTTGGCAAATAAATAAATAAGAAAATATTGAAATTTCCATTCTTTATTTCTTTCCACAGAGAAAATATCGAATGAGGCCGGAAGGAAGAAGACGCTGAACAGGAAATGCAGTTTTGTGGTCTAAAGATAGCCCTAGTTTTGTGGTCTGAGCATAGGCCTAGGGCTAACTTTCAAAATCCGGTCCTTGATCACAGATAGGTGGTTTCAAGTGATGCATTTATAGGTAAGAATTAGCAACAGCACAACCTTTAAGTAGTAATTAGTACAAATATGTTTTTTATATATATTTTATAATAAATGTTAAGGTATAGATATTGACAAGTAAATCTAAGAGCCCTCAATACTACATGCTTGAAAGAGGGTCGACTACCTATATTATTATTATTATTATTATTATTATTATTATTATTATTATTATTATTATTATTATTATTATGTAATAAGTTCTCGACACGGTATTTTAATAACTGGAAATGAGTGAAATTTGTAATATTAATTTCTAGTAGACCAAGAAGTAATAAAAAAAAGAGTACATGAAAAAATCATATAACAGATACTTCGATTTTTTATCATTAAAATATCAAATAAGTGACTTATCTTGGAAGAACAAAAGAATGCTTTAGTATTATTATAATTTGTAGAAAAAACACTTTCTCCATGACTGACCTTAGGCCGATGTTGGTTAAAATCTCTTCGTCAAAAGCAGTGGTGTTATTTTTGCTCTTGAGACTCTTCAAGCCTGAAAAAAATGAAAGTCGGTGTTATTTAAAAAAACTGTTCTTGTAAATACTAATAAGTGAGAGGGTTAACTATTTCAAAACTGTTTGAGAATGAAAACACTAACTTAGAAGCATCGAAGAAGAAGAAGAAGTTGCTCGATATTCGTGTTATATTTGTGTGCAATTTTTTTTAAAACTATATTCTAATCAGTACGCACTTATAATATGTATAATAGAATTCTGCTCGCTTATGTACATGTACTTGTATGTATGTATACATAGGTCTAAGATCTAGGTGAGAACAGACATCATTAGTATATAAAATATTACGAAAAACTCAAGTTACCTAGAGAATGCTTGAAGCTTAGGCCTAATGACAGATCTTGGCTTCTGTTGATGCTTATATACATCCATCCAACCCTTTATCTGCGGCTGACACGCCTTGATTGATTGATTGATTAGTTTGGGAAAAGAAGGAAGCCATTAAGGAACTTATAGCTAGGCGCAGGCGCAGTCGTCGAAAGTGCAACAGGAGGAGTTTTTGGTGTGTGCGCCTGCGCAGAATCCTTTTAAACTTGTTCGAAAGACACGAATGATTAAATAATAGGGTTTTGTACTTAGCAAATCTTGAAGCTCACTGGGTGTACGATTATAAATGTCAAAGAGAGTGTTTTAAGAATGAGGATAATGTAGGTTTTGTGGTCGCCGTTTTCGGGTAACGAAAACCATCGTGAAACAATATTTGAATTTTGACTAAAAAAAAAACAGTTTGCTATGAGTATGGAATGAATTAAGACGCAAAATCTTGGTAAGAGGATTTTTTTAGGTAAATACTCAGTTTTCGTTTTTTGAAGTAACAGAAAAATAAATACTAGTGGAGTTATTTAGTCCAAAAGTGGTAGGCTATAGGCCTACAGCTCTGCTAAAGAAGACGCTATAGGCCTATCGCGTTAGCTAAGACATTTTAGTTATCAATAGAGGTTCACCAGTAAAGAACATAGCAGCTTTTCCTGTTGATTTTAATTGAAATTCGATTGTTGTTTGTTTGACTACGTCATCGTAATGCTCTCTCTCTCTCTCTCTCTCTCTCTCTCTCTCTCTCTCTCTCTCTCTCTCTCTCTCTCTCTCTTTTTACTAATGGGCACTACTTGCTAATTTCTTGCTAATGTTGTGTGATTTTGGTTTTGTAACTATTTTAAGGTCAGGTTATTTTTAAAAGCGATTTAATGGTTGCAGGTAATTTGTATTTAAATCCTTCAATCTCCTGTACTGTTTATATATATATATATATATATATATATATATATATATATGTGTGCGTGTGTGTGTGTATAAATACTAATGTATATTTGTACATGTGTATATAGAGCCTCATATCATATTTACAGCAGCAGCTTCGGACTTCGTGAGGTCTGTGGCGTGCAGCCGACTGTCAGAAAGGCAGATACTTTGTATCCGTGTGTGTGTGTAATATACTAATCAACGGATATTTGTAAATGGATGTTACAGACTATATGTTCTAAAAAAAACATAACAAACATCTCACACGTCTCGAACTCTCGCCATACCCGCGCAATTGCTGGGAAGAAAATCATGAAATATACGTACCGAAAATGTCAGGCAGGGCAGCCGATCCAGAAAAAAAAGTCCTTCAAAAAGGGCATTGTGCTTAAAATAATAAAAGCACGTTAAAAGAAAAGAAGAAAAGAATTTGTACATGTGTATATGTCTGTGAGCGATTGTATAAAATAAAGTAGAAAAAATCCAGAAAACGGCTTCGAAAATAAAGTTGAAACGAGAAAGTAGTAGTAGAAGAAGAAGAAGAGGAAGAAGAAAAAGGAATGAATGAATTAGACACAAGAAGAAAGAATTATTCATTTTCGACTTGAGAGACATCGACCAATCACTCGGTCAGCCACCCCCAAAAGCCAGCCCTGCAGTTAAGCGCTCCTGAACTTTGCAGCCAAGACTAGACCAATCACGCAGCCCAGTCGTCAGCGCTACTTAAAACAACTTTTAGACTGAACTCCTTTTAAACCGTTGATTACGGAGCGTCTTTTCGATTGCTACCTTGTCCTAGTGACTTGTAAATTTAATCATGCACTTGATCGTGCTCCGTCCCACTGAATAAGAGAACTGCAGAAGAGATTGCTCGATTCACAGAAAGGTGTACCAGTAGACGAACTCAGATAAAAATGGTTTTTTTGCGTTTGGCATTTCGTCTGCCGCCCAAATTACATACTTGACAAATGGCTTGCGCCGACATTATCCCTTCCGTTGCAATTGCAGGAGGGAAGTTTCTTTATTTATTTAATTAATTATGTCTCTCAGGAGGAGAATTGAACTAAAGTTGGATTGACGTGATCGTTAAACTTGTTTGGTCACAATCGTGAGGCAGTCAAGACATTATATATATATATATATATATATATATATATATATATATATATATATATATATATATATATATATATATATATATATATATATGTATGTATGTATGTATGTATGTATGTATGTATGTATGTATGTATGTATGTATGTATATGTATGTATACATATATATACACACAAACACACGTATATCATTGATTGATTGATTTGCGTCAGTTTGAGTTGCAACAACGACGGTACTCTTTGTGGTAAATAGGTATTTTGCCTACGAATAATTACGTCCATGCTTATTCCGTAAATGTGTGCTGAAACAGGAATTATTAAGAACACATTATAACAATAAATAAAATACGCGTTCATGGTAAATATAATCAGTAGATTCTAGTGGAATACTTTTACCAAGATCAGTATTACGCTACGAATACTTATGGATTCTGTTGTAACTTGTGATTGAATAAGCCGATTCTTTGTATAAGTAGGTTAATTTTTTATTAATTAGTTTGTTTGTGTAAAGAGTGTTAGGGGAGTTTATCAAGTTTTTGATCTCGTTGGTGTGTTATTTAGAAATTTAAAATTGTGTGTGTATAATATATATATATATATATATATATATATATATATATATATATATATAATCATATATAATCGTGAAAGAATCCTTATAACTCTATGGATCATCTTGAAAAAAAAAACGTTCATACCTTTATGTATCATCCTGGAAAAAAACTTTCAGGATGTGTAAATATTGACGTACCAGGATGACAGACCGAAAGATAAGAGTTAACTAATACAGTGGCCAAAATATTACGAAAACTATTACTGGAACATTTCAAGAAAAAGGCGGCTATCTTGCAAAAACTACGCCATATTCATATTTATTTTTTTTTTTACTTTATTATAAGTTTTTTTTTACAACTTGGTGAATAAATTGTAATTATAGAAGTATTTTAACGTGAAGATCTGCTGATACAGTTTCTTCCTAAAGGTCTAGTGATATATTTTCGTCGAGATGAATAATCGCCATTTGTTGACTTCTGAAAGGAAAGTCATTCAGTCAGAAAGCCGAAATTATCGCGTGTCATTATAGGACCCCCCCAACCCACCCTTCCCCTTCAGCCGTCACGTAACTCCGTCACGCCCGTACTCTTTACGTAAGGAGAGAGAGAGAGAGAGAGAGAGAGAGAGAGAGAGAGAGAGAGAGAGAATTCACCGAAATCCTACCAAAGTAGTCATTTTCCTCCGCAGGACTCCGCATGCAAAGGACTCCGTGCAAAGGACGTCTCTGCTGACGAAGGACTCTAAAAAAACAAGCGAGAAGTCTCTGCTGACGAAGGATGACGTATGCTAAAAAATCAAGGCCACCGAAAATGTTGGCTCTATCTCGGTATATCGTTTGCCAGACGCACGATTATGGCTACCTTTAACCTTAAATAAATTAAAAACTACTCAGGCTAGGGTGCTGCAATTTGGTATGTTTGATGATTGGAGGGTGGATGATCAACGTACCAATTTGCAGCCCTCTAGCCTCAGTAGGTTTTAAGATCTGAGGCGGACAGACAAAGCCGGCACAATAGTTTCCTTTCACCGAAAACTAAAAAGGGTTTAAGTCACGCCAAGTAAGCGCCGTTTACTTAACCGTGAAACGTTCGAAGGCAGTGGTGCACGCAAGTACACTTACTTACGCCCTCATGCAGATTCAAAGGTACTTTCTTGATAATATCTAGAACAGCCTCCTTACTGAGGATGTCTGGCAATTGGAACTTCTACAGAAGTTCAAGCGAAGATATTATGCATTACTACTCTGATATACTATCATTGTATCCTAATAATTTACTTTAATTTTTTTCTTGTTTATGTATTTATTATTATGTTAAATTGTTTTTTTTTTCTTTTTAATGAGTTCTTGCCGTGTTTGCTATCACCTTCTGTTGCTTCTTTCTCATGAACACCATAATATTCTTTTGAAGCCTGAATTTCAAGTCATTGGCGCCTTTGGTGGGCATGTTCCATATGAACAGGGTTTTTCTTCTTCTTCTTCTTCTTCTTCTTCTTCTTCTTCTTCTTCTTCTTCTTCTTCTTCTTCTTCTTCTTCTTCTCTAATAATAATAATAATAATAATAATAATAATAATAATAATAATAATAATAATAATAATAATAATAATAATAATAAATAATAATAATTTTTTTGGAAGCTTGAATTTCAAATCATTGGTCCCTTTGGTGAGCTTGTTCCATATGAATTGGGTTTGTCTTCTTCTTCTTCTGAATAATAATAATAATAATAATAATAATAATAATAATAATAATAATAATAATAATAGTCTTTGGAAGCTTGAATTTCAAATCATTGGCCCCTTTGGTGGGCTTGTTCTATATGAATAGGGTTCTTCTCTTAATAATAATAATAATAATAATAATAATAATAATAATAATAATAATAATAATAATAATAATAAAACGGCTTTCACATTATTTTCGTAAGATGTCTGTGATATTTTCGTCTAAATTCAGCAAGTTTTACCGATCTTAAAAAAAAATTTCCCTTGAAAGGGCTAATCATGTTACGCAATGACCGTTTCAAGGGAGGTTGTGTAAGCGTTGAGTGCAACAATGGCATACCGGGTCTTTGGTCTTCCGGCTGTCTCATAGGTTGTTGGGAACGGATGTGATTGTTAAATGCTTATATAAATAACTTGGATTCAGAAACTTCATGGTGGTCAGTCTACAACAGTTATAGGTTTTCTCCAGGATAACTGGGACATACTCCAATGTACGTAAAAACCAACTCATTTTTAAACTTTGTAACTTACCCACCTAACGTACAAACTTCGTAATTTAGGATCCAAAAGCTATGTATACTTGATCCCATTACTAGTTACTGTATTTGAATAACCTAAAGCAAAAGATGTTTCTGACGCTTAGACTTTGACGTCTGGTGTTCCCCAAGGTAGTCTGTAGGGGCCCTCATTGATTTTAGCCAGTGACTTATGACAGCTTTAATGCATAAACTCCTCAGTCTTTGTTACAATTACTGGCTTTCTCTAAAGTTTACATATAATTTTGTTTGAAAGCTGAAGGTAGCCTTAATGAATCAAGTTTCTGAACTGACTAGTCCAGCAAATATTAAGTATGACTGTAGCCACAAAACGCTGGTGAAAATAAGTGAATAATTTTTTATTTAAGAAGTTTCGATACACGGTACAGAGCGTTTGGCGCCAAGCATCAGTCTCTCCACAAGCATACTAGATTTGTTAATACTTATTTATTATTCCTCGTGAATTCCCCAGTTGCCTAACGCCGCTTTCTATTCTGAGGTTTCCTAGAAAGTGTGGCGGTGTGGATTTCTCTCAACAGATGGCGTTGCTGGTTGTGTTTACATCTTATAACCCGTTCGCTGCCGAATTTGAAATGTTTTCTCCATTTGTTTGTCATTTATCCATTCTCAGCAAAGAGAGGAAAGTAACAGTGATTATTCATGAGTAATGAAGGATTCTGGGAGATGAGATGAAAGCGAATCTGAAAGCTTTATTGGAGGAAGGTACCCTCAAAAAAAGCAATAACAGAAAAAACCTGACAGTCGATGACTAACCCATTACCCTCCTCCATTAATTCGCGTCTCTTTATTTCCTTTCCCTGGACAGGCAGACTGAGGTGGTTTTATCAAGACTTCAGACGGGGAACCCCATAACGGGGTAGCGCCGTCAGTGCACCCAATGCGGTGCACGGTAGGCATTACATAAGGTTCTTAGCTGCGTCCCACCTTTAGGTCCCTAGCTGCAACCCCTTTCATTCCATTTACTGTACCTCCTCTTTCTTCCATTGTACTTTCCTCAACCCTTTCTTAACAATTGTGTCGTAGTGCAATTGCGAGAGGTTTTTTTTTCTCTTGTTACACCTTTCAAATCCTTTTTGCTCCCAATTTTCCCTTTCAGCGCTGATTGACCTCATCATACAGTAGGTCCCGGGGCTTGCTTGGCGTTTGGCCAGAAATCTGTATTCTGTTCTGTTCGTTCAGGCGGGAAATACACCCTTGATACACTAATTGATTTCAGAATGATGTGGTTAGACAATCGTGTACACTCGTGAGATACAATTCTGACGCTGAGTCATCTTCTGGTGCTCTTTCCCAGGTAAATAAATGTGTGGTTTACAGTTTTGACTGCAATATATATAATTCTTCCCGTAGGGAGCTAGCGCACTGTAGTCATTCCTTAAGGTTCTTTGCAGCGTGCCATCGTCCCCTTTCGTTCCTTGTACTGTACCTCCTTTCATATTCTTTTCTTCCATCTTACATTCCTCAACCCTCTCCTAGCAACTGACTCATAGTGCAACTGCGAGGTTTTCCTCCTGTTACACCTTTCAAACTTTCACTGTCAATTTCCGTTTCAGCACTGAATGACCTCATTGATCCATTGCTCGGCCTTTGGCCAAAATTCTAAATTCTATATTCAATATATAATTCTGTGTCCAATCTTTGATTCCTAATACGGTCTTTATTGTATAATTCTTTGAAGTGTTTATTGTCTGTTTCCTCATCAATATTCTCAATTTAGTTTTAAAATACTGCAGTGAGGATTTATTATTTTATATTTTAATACGTCAGTCGCTGGATTACAATTTAAGACTCTTGGGATCGGAATATCGGTCTGGGAGATCCTAAGTCTCCCATTCTTCTCTGACACGTAATTACCACTTCCTTAATGCCGCCTCATCAGTTAATTATAGGTAATGACAGCTCGTTAATGACAGCTCGTTAATGACGAGAACGTCATCTAAAGCATAACGCTTTAGAAGTTAAGAATGTTGACAGTATTAGATAGGTGGATCTTGCAATTGCGTAAGGAAAAAATTATAAACAAAGCTAAGAATATTGAGAAGAATGTGAGATAGATGGCATTTGTAATTATTTGTAAAACAGTTTATAAAGAATATTGAGAAGAATACTAGGTAGATGGAGCTTTTAACTGTTTAAAAAATTGACAGAGAAGCTAAGAATATTGAGAGATATTAGATAGATGGAGCCTATTATCGGTTAAAAAAGTTAATAAAGAAGCTAAGAATACTGAGAAGAATATTAGGTAGATGTAGCATGTAATTAGTTATAAAAACTGATAAAGAAAGCTAAGAATATGAGATAGATGGAGCTTATAGTCAGTTAAAAAAAGTTGCTGAAGACACTAAGAATATTGAGAAGAATATTATACAGATGGAGCTTGTAATCATTTATAGAAAAACTGATAAAGAAGCTAAGAATATTGAGAAGAATATTAGATAGATGGAGCTTGTAGTCATTTTAAAAAAACTGATAAGTTAAAAATATCGAGAAAAACATTAGATAGTTGGAGCTTGTAATCAGTGAAAAAATTGATAAAGAAGCTAAGAATATCGAGAATAATATTTGACAGTTAGAGCTTGTAATCAGTTAAAAAATTGATAAAGAAGCCGAGAATTTTGAGACAAATATTAGATAGTTGGAGCTTGTAATCAGGTAAAAAAAATTGGTAAAAAACTAAGAATATCGAGAAAAATATTAGATGGTTGGAGCTCGTAATCAGTTAAAAAAAAAGTTGATAAAAACAAAGAATATCGAGGAAAATATTAGATAGTTGGAGCTTGTAATCAGTTAAAAAAGTTTATAAAAACAAAGAATACCAAGAAAAATATTAGAAGATGGAGCTCAGTTAAAAAAAGTTGAAAAAACAAAGAATTAAAAAATAAAAGCTGGAGCCTAATCAGTTAAAAAAATTATAAAAACTAAGAATATCAAGAAAAAAAATATTAGATAGTTGGAGCTTGTAATCAGTTAAAAAAAAGTTTATAAAAAACAAAGAATACCAAGAAAAATATTAGATAGATGGAGCTCGTAATCAGTTAAAAAAAAAGTTGATAAAAAACAAAGAATATCGAAAAAAATATTAGATAGCTGGAGCCTGTAATCAGTTAAAAAAAATTATAAAAAACTAAGAATATCAAGAAAAAAAATATTAGATAGTTGGAGCTTGTAATCAGTTAAAAAAATTGACAAAAAACTAAGAATATCGAGAAAAATATTAGATGGTTGGAGCTTGTAATCAGTTAAAAAAATTGATAAAAAACAAAGAATATCGAGAAAAATATTAGATGGAGCTTGTAATCAGTTAAAAAAATTTATAGAAAAACTAATAATATCGAGAAAATATTAGACAGACGTATCTTGTAATCAATTATAAAAATAACAAAAAAAAAAACGAAAAGCAAAAGATTAACCAGCATCATAAATTAAGTGACAGCAAAAAGAAAGGAGAAGAGTCCACCATTAAAACACATCTCGTTAGTTCCAGTTCTGTGCTACGGATGAAAGCGTCTTACGGACTGCCGACATAAACACTAGTTGGCACCTTCGCCTGGAAGTCCAGGATTTCCTGGAACGAGTCGTCAGAGGAGATCTGGCTCGTGGCCCGAACAAACTGCCAAAGCAGAGACTCTGGACCGCATTCGCCGTTCTGACAGTGTAGGGAACTGAAGGCAGGTGTCGTTAACTTTTTATAAGGTCCTTCCAACGATCGCCGGTAAGTAGATTTATGTTCGAGATTTTTGTTTCCGACTGTACCGTTTTATTTTTCGTTCGGTTGGGTGTCCTACTTATTACAGTAATATATATATATATATATATATATATATATATATATATATATATATATATATATATATATATATATATATATATATATATATATATATATATATATATATATATATATATATATATATATGATCATATTCAAATCAAATCAAATTTTTTTATAATGGCTTGGAAGAAAATTAAACTGCTTTTTTTTTTTAGAATCATGATCTCTCTCTCTCTCTCTCTCTCTCTCTCTCTCTCTCTCTCTCTCTCTCTCTCTCTCTCATAGTCTGTATATATGTATTATATATTTATATCTAATATTTATATAAATGTATATATATTTATATTTATATAAATATATTATATAAATATATATTATATATATATATATATATATATATATATATATATATATATATATATATATATATATATATATATATATATATATCAGTAGTGATGATTATGCATGTTGGTATAAATCAGAAGTTAATTATAAATCACAATTACGAAAGATTTCAGTATGTAGAACACCTTGTACACGATTGTCAAACGACTGTAAACTTATTTTGCAGTTGAGTTTGCGAACAAAGTTGGTGATTCCGTCGAGCAATTAAACAGTCTCCACTTAAAACTGGTTAAAAACAGCGAATTGGAGCGATGGACATCAGCTATTGAGTCCCACTCAAAGACAGAACTGACCCATCGAGAAGAATACTCTATTTATTTCTCTCACGTACAAAACACGTATCGTGTACCATCAAGTGTCAGTCACTGAATATAGATTACGAGGTTTTTGCTCAAACCTTTCTTAAGATAGGTATTGTGAATGAGTATGAGTTCTCTCTCTCTCTCTCTCTCTCTCTCTCTCTCTCTCTCTCTCTCTCTCTCTCTCTCTCAGTGAGTCACTTCAGTTACTTTCAACTTGTTCGACGAAGGAAGTCACTTACGGTAAATTGGAGTATGAGAGCCTTTCTCTCTCTCTCTCTCTCTCTCTCTCTCTCTAGTGAGTTGCTCAATTACTTTCAACTTTACTAACTAATGGGTCATATACACTTTATTGCAGTATGAGAGTCTCTCTCTCTCTCTCTCTCTCTCTCTCTCTCTCTCTCTCTCTCTCTCTCTCTCTCTCTCTCTCCCCCACCCCGGAGAAATATGACATTATAGGTGCATGTCGTGTCCGCGTCGGTATGTATGGTTGTGTGTGTGTGTGAGAGAGAGAGAGAGAGAGAGAGAGAGAGAGAGAGAGAGAGAGAGAGAGAGAAATGTGCGTGCGTGCGCGCGCACTCGGGTGTATGTGCCAATCAGGGAACCCAAGAGTGGAATAGGTACAACTTTCTATTCGGCAAATGACTGGCGTATTTCACTACCAGGCATTATATAGTCTTGTATGTATGCATGTATATATATATATATATATATATATATATATATATATATATATATATATATATATATATATATATATATATATATATATATTGAGAGAGAGAGAGAGAGAGAGAGAGAGAGAGAGAGAGAGAGAGACTGCATACATCACAAAGGTGAAAACTAACATTAAAGAAAAGTGAAAGTAATGTTTGCCCAACACCTTGACTTGCTCTTTCAGGACATCTCAGCCAGTGCCCCCCCTCTCTCTCTCTCTCTCTCTCTCTCTCTCTCTCTCTCTCTCTCAATGAATCAATTCAGTTACTTTCAGCTTTGTAAACGAATGATCCATATTCGTCGTATTGCAGTACGAGAGCCTCTCTCTCTCTCTCTCTCTCTCTCTCTCTCTCCTCTCTCTCTCTCTCTCTCTCTCTCTCTCCTCCCCGCGACCTTCAGACCCATATAGATATTTTCGCATTCCTCTGTCGACAAACGGTTTCCTGTCTCATGTTACTCCGTGCCTCCTGTATGCCGTGGAGAACGAGTGTTACGCTTCTTCTTCTTCTTCTACTTCTTCTTCTTCTTCTTCTTCTTCTTCTTCTTCTTCTTCTTCTTCTTCTTATTATTATTATTATTATTATTATTATTATTATTATTATTATTATTATTATTATTATTATTATTATTATTTTTATTATTATTATTATTATTATTATTATTATTATTATTATTATTATTATAAGTATTTATTATTATTACTATTATTATTATTATTATTATTATTATTATTATTATTATTATTATTATTATTATGCCTACAAGGGCTATTAACTTTAAATTCAATCTTCTTCTCGTTTATGTACATCTACTGTAGATGGCCTTATGCCAGCACGGGCTCTTGCTTCCTGAGACCCCCTGTAAATTCCTGAAGTACAGCACAGATTTTTTTTGAAGTGTTTTTTTTTATTTCATAATTTGTAGTTTTTTCTTTAAAAAAACTCGATGTGATTTTCACTTTGTTTTTGGCATTAATTCCTCCTTTATTTCCCTGAAAGAATGCATTGTTGCTCTCAGAAATTCACCCCTTGTATTTTACTAATTTATTCATATTTTTATCTGTTTATTTATTGATCTATTAATTTATCTTTTCCCTTTTCTGATAACTGGTTCTTCTCTCTGTATTTTCCTATTATCTTCTGTAACTTCTTTCAAATGAACGCTGTAATATTCTTTGCAAGCTTGAATTTCAAGTCAGTGGCCCCTTTGGTGGGCTTGTTCCAGATGAATAGGGTTTATCTTGTAAATAATAATAATAATAATAATAATAATAATAATAATAATAATAATAATAATAATAATAATAATTTCAAGTCAGTGGCTCTTGTAGGCGTGCTCGATATGAATAGGGGTTTATCTCCTGAATAATAATAATAATAATAATAATAATAATAATAATAATAATAATAATAATAATAATAATAATAATAATAATAATAACTCACTGTTTTTACATGTTTAGATTCTTGGAACACCTTATGGATTTATATGAATTTATTTTCACATATCTCCATTAATATTTCACTAATGTATATCCATTCATGTTCATGTATGTATACATACATACCGCATGCACTCCATTTCCATATAAAGTGGTATACTTATAACTCAGTAAGGTCTATTGAATATTTTGGTTTCGTGGTGATTTATTAACTTTTAAAAATTTCCTTTCATCATTTAACTTTTACGAAAATCACTTAGCAATGCATTAGTCATCTATAAATGTATAAAAATGGCCTAGTGTCCTCTGAGTGAATGTTGAAAAAGAGTACATTTATTGTATATATATATCAGTGGTTCTCAACCTTTTTATTACCACGCCCCCTCTGAGAGTTGGTTCTTTCCTCCACGCCCCCGCCCCCCGCCCCCGGCATCTATGAGTAAAATTCCCTCCCAGATTTGAAGGAAAATTAAAAAAAGAAAAAGAAAAAGAGAAGTGATGTTTTTATTCTTTTGGGAATGAATTGGTAAGATGCTTGACGCTGCTTCTTCTTAGCGAGTCTTGTTAAGAGAATAATGAATATAATTAGAGAATTCTTAACTTTTCATTAGGGCTCGCGCCCCCTTGGAAATTGCTGACGCCTCCCAGGTTGAGAACCACTGGTGTATATCAAAGACCACATTTATATATAAAAGACCACGTTTATATCGGAAATTATTATTTTTTTTACGTCGTTTTGGCTGCTGCATGGTTGACACTGTACTCAAGATCTTCTGGTTGTAACTTATCCTTCTGACAGACTTAAAAACTCCCACTGAATTTCAACTTTGTAATATTCTTTTCCAGACAAACTCAAATGCCATTGTAATCCCCGATCACTTTTATAGATACTTTACCTTTTATATTGATCCTCAACTTTGTAATATTCTTTTCCAGACAAACTTAAATACTATTATAATCCCCGATCACTTTTATAGATACTGTACCTTTTATATTGATCCTTAACTTTGTAATATTCTTTTCCTGGAAAACACTTTTTTATTCTTTTCCTGGAAAACACTTTTTTATTGTTTTCCTGGGAAACACTTTTTTATTCTTTTCCTGGAAAACACTTTTTTTATTCTTTTCCTGGAAAACACTTTTTAATTCCAGACGATGGACAAGCACGCCAGTCTCTGGGTCATGTTTGCCTTGGTAGCAATCCTCGCCGTAGGTGAGACTCGAGGCTTCAGCAGGGGAGACGTCACTATGGCCTGTAATACAATGCACCCTGGCCACCTTGGATTTGGTGGGCAGTCGTCCAGGGCACCCTACGGCATTCACGTCACCGAAGATGACGACGGGTCGTACATTGGTATGTTGAGCATTCTGTGTGGTTTGGTTTTGAGGTAGAGTCAGTAAGTTTTAGCAAGAGTACCATCCGTATTTTTGATGTAGGATCAGTTCGTAAGAGAGCGACCAGATTTGCTGAATGTTTTGCCTCGCTGTCGAACTTTTCCAGAGTTCGGGAGGTCCTTTATTCCTCCGCACACCGCTGGACTATGAAACAGCCTCCCGCACGATGTCTGCAATTGGAACCTCAGAAGTTCAAGCAAAGATGCAATGTATTGGTACCCTAAAACAGTTCGCCTTGTACTTCAATCATTTATTTACATTTTTACCTAATTATCTCTTAAGTCATTAATTTACATATTTTTCTTTTATAATAACTGATTTCTTTCAGTATTCCCTATTATCTTCTGTAACTTCTTTCAAATGAACACCACATTCTTTGGAAGCTTGAATTTTAAGTCAATGGCCTTTGTAGGCTTGTTCCATATGAATAGGTGGTTTATTTGCTGAATATAATAATAATAATAATAATAATAATAATAATAATAATAATAATAATAATAATATTAATAATAATAGTAATAATAATAATAAACTACTTGTGTTATTCAATCTAAATTCTCTATTTGTCAATCCTAGAAGCAAACTGAAAACTCGATTGGCCCTCTTTCCGATTTTCTCATTTTAATCCCCATTTATGCTTCCCCGTAGGGGGTTTAGTGCCGTCCGTGCACCTCACGGGGTGCACTGTAGGCATTATTAAAGGTTCTTTGCAGCGTCTCTTCCCTAAGCCCCTAGCTGCGACCCATTTCATTCCTTTTACTGTACCTCCGTTCAAATTATCTTTGACACCTTTCACACCTATACCTGCTCCTCTCAATTTCCGTTCCAGCACTGAATGACCTCATAGGTCCCAGTGCCTTGACCTCTGTATTCAATTCAGTTCCTCTTGTGCTTCAACAGTGACTGTGTTCGGTGCAAACAACGCCGAGTTCAAAGGATTTCTGCTCCAGGCTCGGAACCCAGTTGACGACAGGCGCGTGGGAACTTTTGTTTCCGTCCAGAAAACGGGGAGGATAATTGATTGCTCGTATCGAGGGGTATGTAATCCTTCTTCTTCTTCTTCTTCTTCTTCTTCTTCTTCTTCTTCTTCTTCTTCTTCTTCTTCTTCTTCTTCTCCTCCTCCTCCTCCTCTGCGATGTGCCATGCTTCTCAAGATGGTGGTGGACATGGATTCTTTCACTCTGTAGTGGGTTAGTGCCGTCAGTGCACCGCATGCGGTGCACTGTGGGCATGACTCAAGGTTCTTTGCAGCGTCCCTTCTTTAGGCCCCTAGCTGCAGGCCCTTTCATTCCTTTTACAGTGCCTCCGTTCATAGTCTTTTTCTTATATCTTACTTTCCTCAACTCTCTCCTAATAGTCGTTTCATAGTGTAACTGCAGAAGATTTTCCTCGTGTTACACCCGTAGGACCTTCTTTTGCTGCCAGTTTCCCTTTCAGCGCTGAATGACCTCATAGGTCACAGCCCTTGCTTGGTCTTTGGCCTAAATTTATTGTTCCTTTCCATTCCCTGGATTCTTTGAGTCTTTTCTAGTCATTTTGATGACATTAATCCAGAAGTGACTTCTAAAAAATATTTTTTTTTAAACGAATGGTAGTCGAGAGCTTGAGATCTGCATTACTTTGCAGGGTGCAGTGCAACACAACAGCAGTGAAGATAAAACCCAGGTCTCTGCAAGATGGAACCCCGGTCAGCACCAAGGGAAAGTGAGATTTAGGTGAGTGGAGAAAACTCCTAATGTTCCCCCCATTTCCCTTTGGTTATGGCTGTGTCTATTTCCTCTTCAGTTGAAATTCCTTTTTATGGTCTAATGCCACTTATAAAGATGTTAAGTAGCCACTTATACAGATGTCAAGTAATCATATGTAAGGCTTCAAAGTTCTAAGATTTCCGGTCGCCATGATCTGAAAATACTCTTTGTCTTTGTGGGCTGTTAAAGTCTCTTAATAAATCAACGTAGGGGGTTAGTCCCATCAGTGCATCTCACACGGTGAACTGTAGGCACTGCTTAAGGTTCTTTGCAGCATCCCCTAAGCAGTGCATAAAGTTCACCAATTGAGGTGCACTGATGGCATTTTTAGTTCCTCGTTGGACGGGTCGGTATAGTTCTCGGCTAGCACTCTGCTGGGCCGCGTTCGAGTCTCCGGCCAGCCAATGAAGAATTAGAGGAGTTTATTTCTGGTGATAGGAATTCATTTCTCGCTATAATGTGGTTCGGATTCCACAATAAGCTGTAGGTCCCGTTGCTAGGTAACCCACCAGTCTTCTATGATGGATTTTGTGTCTGTTCCAGGGCGACGGTGGTCGAGTCCTACTTCACGTACTGGACAGGTATCACCCAAGAACATGAAGTGTGATTGTCCGTTTGGTGTCTTATTGGAAGATAATAAGACAATTACTTACACCGGGAAAAATTGTAATTTTCATAAAACACACAATATTGTTATCACCTACTGTTTTTCTTTCTTCTCTGCTGGGGTCAAGAAGAAGAAAAAGAAGAAGAAGAAGAAGGGCATGGGGCTAGCATCCCCATCCTTGAAGATTTGTTGAAGAACAACAAACGAGTATATATATATATGTATGTATATATATATATATATATATATATATATATATATATATATATATATATATATATAAAGACAAAATCCACGAAGGAAAGAGAAACAATGGGGTGCTGCATGAGGCCTTTCGACTGTCGTCCTTTACTTAGCAGGATTTTGTCTTTATTCATACATATATTCATTGTGTTCCATATTTTCGTGATTCAGTTATACACATAAATATATATATATATATATATATATATATATATATATATATATATATATATATATATATATATATATATATATATATAATATATGTGTGTGTGTGTGTACACAGTATGTATGTATGTATGTGTGAGAGAGAGAGAGAGAGAGAGAGAGAGAGAGAGAGAGAGAGAGAGAGAGAGAGAGAGAGTGTTCTGAGGCACCATCCCCAAAGACAGCTGGTAGATACCTGTGATAATATTTGTACATGTCTTGTGACATTGACAAAAATTTTATCACTACTATTTTGGTATTTCTACTACTACTACTACTACTACTACTACTACTAATAATAATAATAATAATAATAATACTGTTATCATCATAATCGCTGTTATGATGATAACAGTGTTATTATTATTATTATTATTAGTAGTAGAGATAGCAGTAGTACTACTACTACTACTAATAATAATAATACTGTTATCATCATAATCGCTGTTATCTTTTTTTGTCTATGTTATTGTTATTATTATCATCCTTAAATTGATATTACTGTATTTATGTTACGTAGCATTGTTCCTAAAAAACTGTGATCAAATTGAATAAACAGATCATCGATTTCTATTATAAAGTCTTCATTCCAAAAAGGAAATGAACAATATATATTATATTCACCGATTGTGTGTTTTTTCTTACTCATTCATTCTGAAAATGTTATAAATATTTGTTACATGGTATAGGCTGTCAAACAACATCTTAAAACACTATAATGTAATGTTTAACTGTTCTCCTTAAAGCATTAACTATATATATATATATATATATATATATATATATATATATATATATATATATATATATATATATATATATATATATATATATATATCTGATCATATAATTAAGAATAAACATTTCAAATAGATAATTTTTTGGTGCTTGTAACTGACGTTTCTGAGTTGTCTATGTAAAACAACCTTTATATTTGGGCTGGGATGGTTATAGGACACGCCCATTCACTATTTAATATTGTATATACTAAAATAGGATTGTATTTTTTTAGTGTTCTAATGATTATTATTACCTTCAGAGACATTTTTATTTAGTTCATATAAGCAACTGGATACATTTTTTCCATTTTCCCAAAATAACGTCTTAAAATCTGTTTTTGGGATGATTTATAGAACACGCTCGTTTAAGATTTAGTATTGTAAGTTAATTTGTAACATATGGCAGTATTGTATTTTGTCGGTAATCTAAATATTAGCCTTATGAGAAATGGCTGATTTAGTTTATGTTCACAAATTACTACATTTCTGAGTAAAAATATAAAAAAATAGACCCTTTTTTTCTGAGAAGGTTACCAGTTTTTAAAACTGTTTCCCGTCGAATAGACGACGCCCCTTTTGTTTACATCCTGAGCCGATCTGTCAAATGGCCAGCTAGTCGGTTACCGAAGACCCTTCCTGTCGATTTTACCGTCGATGCAAAGACAAAAATGAAGTGTCTTTGAATTCTGTGACTCACTGCCACGGTGTAGACTGGTATGTTGGTTAAATATGTAACATTGTCTCTAAATATTAACCAATTATTACATATTTTGTTCTTGAGAAGAGATCGTAAGGCTATCTCGCACCACGCTAAGCTAGGGTCGTTAGGCTTTGTATTGATAGCCTGACCCAGGCTAATTTTGAGGTATAATTGATATACCGAGGCTTAAATGCCCAAACACAAGTATCTTACTCTAAATACGAATTAGGGTATGGCGTTGATTATGGCTAAAGCTAGGCGGGTTGAAATCATGGGGGTTGAATACCTCTGGGTTGGTAATGTCAGGCTAGGTTTGGCTAGTTCACGTAACCCTACAGTAATGTTAGGTTAAAAAAAGGCCAGGCTGTAGCTGGCCTAGGGTAAAGTCTAGAATGAGGGGTCACAATTTACGTTGTGGGTACACACACACCAACTAGGTCAGGGAATGGCATCAGAGTTTAGGTTAGGCGAAGGTAGGTTTGGTTAGGTCATATTCACTCCAAAATGCCCATGACGGAAGTGCCTACTAAGGTAGCCCGGACACCCCACTCTGCATTTGTTCTGGTGGCTTGCTTCTTCTTCTTCTTCTTTCGACCTTATTAATCTTCTTCTTTCGACCTTATTAATCCCACTGTATAGCAGGGTCGGCGTTTGTTCTGATGGCTTACATTTAAACCCAACCTGAATCGGTGCTTTTGTTGTGCCCAACTAGAATGACATTCTCCTTATGAGTGGCAAGTTTATTTAGAGTACTGTCTTTTTCAGACTTTTCCATTACTTGTCATGAAATCATTATTACGATATTGCTACCCTTCTT
Organism: Macrobrachium rosenbergii; assembly: GCF_040412425.1. Taxonomy (NCBI): domain Eukaryota; kingdom Metazoa; phylum Arthropoda; class Malacostraca; order Decapoda; family Palaemonidae; genus Macrobrachium; species Macrobrachium rosenbergii. The sequence continues at coordinate 76,400,295 of NC_089750.1, forward strand.
TCTGTTATTGTAGACTATTTCCCATATTCCTTATAAGTGCTGATGATATAGGCTAAAGCTGATGTGTTAATACCAGACCTCTTTTTCTTGTCTTTGAATGTCTCCTTGGCTATGCTGTGGTTTGTAATCAGGCTTTTCAAGCATAGCCTAGGCTTGCATGAGACAGAACCTTCAATGAGGCTAACTTATCAGTGTGCATTTGTGTAGTTTACAAATGTATTGATTATTTATGTTGTACGACCCATAGACCCAATGGGAGTCTAGGCAGAAAGAGCAGAGGACAGTTAAGAATGGAGAGAACTCATTTCATATCCAACCCCTCAAAAGGGAAAACTTGATGACATAATAGACACACGGTATGTGGATGATATTCTGCCCACAGAACGGTGTAGTGTTAGCCTAGATAGAGTCATTAATGGATGAATGACATATTTAGTCATATGCTGTGGGGTTAAAGGACCTTCCTTCTTTTTAATGAAATAATTATACAGTTGGCCACTCAAAACTGAAACATGAGGATCTGTAAGGTAGTGATTGGTATGACCAAGCCCCAGACCCCATGAAATCCTGTGTTTTTAAAATTCAAGTTTCGTGACTTTTAATTCTTCCAGACAGCTAATATGTTTATAGAAGGAGGCTAGTTATGTCCAAGACAACTTTGATAATGGGCATGAATACAAACTTATTTGAATAAACTCAACACAATCTCATATAGTTGACGTAAGGTTCTTAGGCTATATGTAAACTTTTGTAATGTGGTGAAGTCTAAGGCACGGATCTCATCCTTTAAAGATAGGTAGTGCTGGTTGCAGGTGGCACAAGTGTTGTTGCAGCCACTCACTCTATTCAAATGGTAAATAAAGTTTTTGCTAGCTATGGTAGACCTGCAAAGGTTCAGTAGATTATGAAGGCACAGAGATATGAGCTATTAGTCTATTTGAAACTGTTGAACAGTTTAGTTGCTGAAGAACTGGGGTTTTACTGTATGTAGACATTTAGTAGTTGGAAGTTTAAATAAATTTCCTGTTAAGAGGGTATAGAATTGTTCCTTTTATTTGTTATATTTATACAACTGGGTAATTATATTGATTATTATTCCAGAAGTGCATCAGGATGTCTAGTGATGGGCTGCTCTCTCTCCGGTGGAATAATCACCACTCTTCGTTCATGCTGGCATTAGCTAATTTAAGAAACAAGGTTAGTTATTCTTCAGATTCGTCTCTTTAACTGAGAAAGTACTAATAGATGGATATATTTATTGTAAATATTATAACTTTTTGTGTTCATATGAATTACAAACCATTTTACTGTTTGTAAAGTAATGCCCAGTCATATTGGAAAAAGTAAGTGCCAAGTCAGTCTTTAAGCAAGGAAAGTAGTAGTAAGCCTTGGGGCAACCTTGTACCCGCAGCAAGTTCTCTTAACGTAGTTCATCAGTAGGAAATGTGCTTATTGAATGTTCCAGTAGCCCACCAGTTTCTGTCATTCAGTTCCTTTACTTCAAATGATTTTACTTGAAAATAATATGTACTTTATTTTCTGTTTATTTTTTATAGCTGACATTACCCCCCATGAAAACCATGCATACCTGGAAAGTTTTATTGCCTTAATATGTGATTGTATTTTGAGATATGTATAATTCATATTTTCATGTAAAATTACATAGTTGGTGTTACGTTTTGTAATATTTTACTGGTGCTAGTGCTGCTTTGTGTTAACCTGGTACCTGACTGAATCACCTTGGCAATTAACAAGCAGATTGGTTTACCCTTCATTTATTTTAGCATTCATTATAGAAGTTTTTCACTGTATCTATCTGCGTACACATGAAAAGAAGATATCACATTTGCACAATCCATTTGTGTGCATCTGTGTTCCTCAGAAGGAGTTAAGCAGTTTGAGCTTTCAGCAGATGGCATATGAGTCTCTCCATGATAGGTGATACCCATCCACAACTGAATTATAACTGCTTTTTAAAGTAATTTGTATTTTTCCTAACATACAAACCTTCGGTCTTTACATTTGTCATTTCAGCCAGTAATTCAGCACTGTGTCTCCACACAGTTGAGTATTAAAGGTTTAGTTAAAGAGGTTTGTATATTTGAAACAAAATTTTACAAAATACATGTTTGTATTAAGAGGTATATGTGCACACTGTACAATATTATGACAATATAGTATGATGTGGAAAAATATCAACATCATCAATCCTTTTATTCCCAGGAAAACTACAGTGATATCACCCTGGCATGTGATGGCAAGTTTTACAGTGTTCATAAAATCGTGCTTTCGACGTGTAGTGACTATTTCGTTGAAATATTGAGCAGAACTCCTTGTAAGCATCCAATCATTGTTCTGAAAGATATTCGGCAGCAGGATCTTGAGGCCCTGTTGAATTATATGTATCTCGGTGAAGTAAATGTTGTACAGAACGATCTTGCGTGTCTAATCAAAGCAGCAGAATGCTTAAGAATCAAAGGTTTAGCAGTACCCGATGAACCTGGACAACATGAAGAGGATTCTAATAACTCTGAGGTGAAACGTGCAAGTGAAACGAAACATAGAAAAAGGAGGCATGAGGAAAATCCATTAGGAGCAGAGGCTCATCCTCCCATTAAAAAGACTAGTTACACGTCCTCTGACGACAGCGTTAGTTCAGAAAGTGGAGAGCGTGTTGTGTATAATGATACTTCTTCGTACGAAAGTCCGAACAAGAGTACAAATGAGGGGTTTAGTGAAAGTCACAGCGGTGAACAGAATGTAAGTATGTAGTAGGATTATTCCTTCAACATTTATTGTTTTCTCATACAGTTTTTCCACACGTACATTATGCAGCCAGTATGGCATTGGGTGGGCCGTTAGAAATTGAATTAACTGCTGGTGAAGTCCCACATTGAGTTTCTAAGTTAATTCAACAGATAATTCAAAGATACAGTATTGAGGCATCCTTTTTTGTATTTTTAAGTGATCAGTCATTTGTTTGAACTGTGTAACAATTTGTTGTCTCACATAATTTTTTTTTATTGACTGTTCAACTAGTGACCCACCAGTGTAACAACTGTACTTGTTCCAATTATTTTGACTATTCTGGAATTTTTCATTCTATTTTCTGTTTTACTAAGTGTTCTGTTGGTGTTCAGATGAAAACATCAGGATTTTTCAAACATTTTCATAAATACAGTAAATCTGTCGTCTTAGTGTTAGGTTCATCAATTTCTTTGGATGACCATTGAATATATGAACTTGAAAGCAAATCGGAAAATGAAACAAGGTTTGAGAGGATGGACGTTTTACCACTACTAAAAGTTCAAGACCTTTGCCAATTCTTAATCAGTCTGCCCATTTATTTTCATAATTATGAACTCTTTTAAGGTAATTTATTAAGTACTTATCCAAAATTTTGACTCATTTTGTGCAGTGTTCAGCGGTATGAATTGTCATATACTGTATATAAGAGCCAGAGACAATGTAGTGGTTAATTACATGCTAATTACTGTAGACCTGAAAATTTTTGTGCTTTACACTGATCAAGTCCTACATGATATTATATGAACATTAGTTTTACACTATCTTAGTACATTGGTGCATGCAGTGTAAAGATGTATGTAACTCATTTGAGATGTTTTTTCTCCAGCCCCCGGCAACAGACTTTGTAATAAAAGAGGAAACGGACGTAAAGTACGAAGATGAAGACGGCATTCAGCTGACAGATACGGATACAAACGATAATATAGAAAATTCTGCAATCGAATCAAGATGCACGCCGCAGAGGACCAAAACGTCAAGTGAATCAGGAGAGTTACAGTTCGAAAGTTCTCTCGGAAGCGAAGTGACTCCTGACGTTCTTAATCCCAATATTCCACAACAGTATCCGCTGCAGCCGCAGACCTTTGAAGATATTGTGTCTCAAGCCATACCAGGTCCAAGTTTACAGAGTGTAAGTATGTTTTGGTAGTGTACTTCAATTTATGCCGTCTGGGAACAGCCTTTTGATCTGAGCTTTAAAAAATTGTAATGTATGATTTTTTTTTTTTTACATTCCATCACAAGATGTTGAAGCGTTAATTGTGATCGCTCTCTCGAGGTTTAAAAGCTTTGAATTGAACACTTCTCTTGTGAGTGATTAAGTTTCTTTGATACGAACAACAATTAGGTATGGTAAACAGTTGTACAATTAACAGAAACTGAAGAAGAGACGTTGAATATAGGATTTCCAAGACTGAACTCCACAATTGACAATTCTTTTGAGCCCTTTCTCACCAAATTTCATTTCTTCTCAGTGATTATCAGATATTTATAGATAACATGGAATCCAGACAGGTTACTCAAACTGATCCTAAGAAAGCAATTTCCTGAGCACTTTCTCTTAAACTCAATGAATGTCATTGCTTCACATAGATCCTCCTTCTGCATAAGAGTGGGGCCCCGTTTGTGGAAGTGTAGGTCCTAACCGACATGGTATTCATCTGAAAGAAGTAACGGAAGGTAAAAGGAAATACAGAAAGAAGAGATCAGTTACTAAAATTTTAAAAAATAAATTAATAGTTGAAGGCATAGGTGAAATACTGATAGATGAATTATGGAGCAGAATTGTTTTAAGATTTCTCAGTAAAGATTTAGAGAGTTTATTCATAAAGTTGTTTTTTGGATTGTTTTGTCTGTGATTGTCATTTAGATTTTTCCTAATTTATTATGTCATTCCCCACTTAAAGTCTACCATTATATTTTAGGATGGGGGACATAGTTGGGATAGTGACCACGGTAAGAGAGACTCGGCTGCATTCCACTTACAAGGATTTCCAGAAAAGAAATCTCTCCTGCCAAACCACCACAGTACACAGTCAATGGTAAGTGTTGTTTATTTTCAGTTTCACTTTCATTTGAATAGAAACCTCTCGGTTTTAGATTTCGTTCTGCTTTGTCATTATTACCTGGTTGCTGAATCTTCTCTTAGTGAGTGACAGAACTTATGAAAATAAAATAACTCTTTGTTCACATGAACAAAAATTACATTATTTACGGAACCTGTCTTTTGTGGCCTAAGATGCCTGAGGCAAAACTCTGGATCCTAATTACAAACAAAATGTAGAGGGAGGTAGAGACCAATTAATGTCCCCAAGGCCATGGGGAGCACACATCTCATTTGCTGTAACTAATTACATCCTCTCCTGGTAGACTTGTGTATGGATCCTTTTGTACAGTTATTCCATGAGTAGGTTTTTAACCAACTTAATGTAGTAATTCCATGTACTGGGAATTAATTATATGTGCAAGTTTTTTTATCAAGAAGTGATATCTGTTTTTCGTGCTTTGGAAGTCTGAAAGTGCATTGTCCCATTTAATTTTGTTAAACTTGAACACTTGCGCAGTTGTTCTGTGCATTCATGCAATTAATAACAGGACCTCATGTAAACAGGATGGTATCTAATGGAGATTTTACTAAAAAAAGTTAAAAGCTTTTTAGGACTATCTGTCCTCTGGTAGCTACCAGTCAACGAGGACTCACAGTCCCTGAAAGCGTGTAACTATTTTAATAAAATCTCTGTTAGATACCACCCTCTTTAAATGAGCTTGTGTTATTAATTCTATTTTGTATATAAGATACATCTTTAAGGTGGGCATACAGTAAATAATATTTCATTTGTCTAACTTTTGTTTCACTATCAACTAATGCTGTAAGATTTATTCGTTGGTAAACATTCATCATAGGATTTCTTAGCACTGTTGTGACCATATGACGAACAAGAGCTCTTATTTTACTTGTCTTAATGCATAGGAGGGACATTTAACTGAGTACTGGTCACATATTTTAAATAAGTAACTTGGAGATTAATCAGAGAAGCAGTAGCTGTGGAATTATTAGGATGAAGACAACCTGTGACAAGGCCCAGGAAATGTTGGAGCATGAGCAGTTGTGCAATGCAGGAGAGAGTTAAGAGACCTTGATTCATGTCTAACCAGGTAATGGAAAAAGTTGACATAAAGATGATGATTTCTGTATAACGATTGTGGGGAGTGGAGGAGAAATCAGTCAGAAAAATAGTGGATAATGAAAGCAACAGGATGGAGACCAGTAGGATGGCTTAGATATGTAACCAAAGCATAATTTGAGGGTTTAGAACATGATCTCATCAGTTAGCTGGCAGCAGAGAATTGTTATTGATGGTGCTTCTAGTGAACCTAGATTATGTTTGGTTTTTCATGTGGTGGTTTTATAGTATCTGTGTTGATTCTAGTTATTTTTAACAATGCAGCCATTAGCCTTGGAAGTAAGACAAATGCATACTATGGCACTTCCATTGAAGTAAGTTTCTCGTCCCAAAGGAAAAATTAAGTCGCTGCTAAGACTAAACAACACTACAAATTTAGAATGGTTTTAGTAAGTGGTGCAGTCAGTAGGGATGACACCAAGCTTCAGCGAAAATGGGGCCTGCTAAATTAGCCAATCTTGTACCTAGCACCCACTCCATGATTCGCTGTCAACAGGGAATGACAAAGCATTGTTTTTGGTGCATATGCTTGATGCCACCTTTTTCCAGCTTTCTTTTTTACGACTCCTCAGAACTATGTTTGTTCATCACAAACCCATCAATCGCATTAAGCACATCAGCATGGTCTGCAATGTCACTCTGATGACAGCCTTAATGTGATTGACGGGTTTGTATGAAAAGCTCGTTTTATGTTGTAAAGACATTTTTCAAATTTTACCAGACCGCTTAATCAAATCCATAGGTTCTCATTGGGTGATTTGTTCTGTAGTGAGAATGGAACAAATTAAAGTGTGAAAGCTAAAGAGAAAGAGATCAAAGGGAATGGATGAAACATAAGAGAAAGCAATGGAGCTGGGGCCAGAGGGACACTGCAGAGAACCTTCAATACCATCTTCAGTACGCCACGTGAACACATTGTAAATACAGGCAGTTCCCGGTTATCGGCGGGGTTCCGTTCCCGATAGCGTGACGATAACCGAAAATTGGCAATAACCGAAAATCAGTGATAATAGCACTGATTCCTGGTTATCGGCGCCGATAACTGGTGATCAGCACCGCCGATAACTGGCAATCAGCGCTGATAACAGGAATCGGTGTTGAAAATCTGGTTATCGTCGTCGCTAGACAAGCGCTGTAAAACTGGATCACCGATAACTGATGCTGCTGATAACTGAGGACTGCCTGTAGTGTCTCTCTACTGGGATTCACAGTCTTCTTACATCTATGGTGATGGGGTTATTAGTACCTTTTGCTTCAGACCTTCATTTTCCCATTGCTGGAATGTTGTTTTCCTATCTATCTATCTGTCTGCCTGATAAACCGTAGTAATTATGATTTAAATTGTTTAAAAATATCAAGAGGTCATCTTTTGATAGAGAACTTCTGCCACCACCATTATTGCCTGGACTTGAGAGAATAATTGCTATAGACTCGTTTTTGAGAGCATCAGCATCCGTAGCCTGTTGAAGGACCAACAATATCTCTGCCTCTGACCTGTAGGGCTCTGGGATAGTTTACTTGGCAGTTTTATGGAGATTAATGATCTTAAATTTAAGAGCGGGTGTGATGCTATTTTAAAGTGCTTTTTTGCTGTTTCCTTGAATTGTTTTATTTTTCCAAACTACTGTTTATATATATTTTTCTTTTTTCATGTATCTCATTTTTTTTATGCCAGTTATCCTACTCCTTCTTACTACACTTTCTTCCTCTAATGTGTGGCTAGTTGCATATGAATATGTACTACACTAATATTGAATATCAGTGATGATGGCAGCAGAAGTAACAATAACTGTAATACTCATAATTATAATGATAATACTACAGTACTTCCATAATCTATCTTGAGGACAGTACATTTAATTATAGAAATGTCAGCAAATGATTTCTGTGACATTTCCATCAGCAGAACTACAGGTTTCATGAAGGAAAGACAAGGTGCACCACTTTTTGCAGATTTTAAACTGTGTAATTTTCCTGATAGTCTGTGGGAGGGTATGGCTGTGCCTCGAGGTCTGGCTGTTTTGGTATTTCAAACAGAAAAAAGTGTTTACCTTCAGGAAACTCCTCTCTTATTAAATGGAGGACTGCTGATCTATGTCAAGTACAGCCTTTCGTTTTCAATCCCACTGAGGTCAGTGCCCAGTAGTTTAGAGCACTTGTCTAATCTGTTCTTCATATTGTTGCTTATGGTGACATTTTAACTTCAGAGGCTGTTTCAATCTTCTTTAATGGGTTGATAGATTTTTGGGAAGTTTGTAAAATTTTACTTGCCCATGGTGATGGCTGATTGGCGAGGAAAGTTACGGAATCATATATACAGTATTTCGTCTGAATTTTTGTTTGTGTATAGTTCTTGGACCATATGTCCCCTGAGAGGTTCAGGATTCCTTCAGATGATGTTGAAAGTTTCCTTGTGGAAGTTCAAGATGTTTTTGGCGATCTCAGAGGTCCTTTTGTAAGGATGCTTTTGTTCTGCTTGGTCCAGTAGTTGAAAGTATTTTGAAGCATATAAATGATTGTTTTACAGTGTTTCTTCACTTGTTCTTGTCAGTGACTGACAAATCAAGCATAAAATAAAGATTTTGACCGTAAAGTTTATGGTCATTCCTAGTTCTCACCAGTAAAAGTTTGCAAACAGTAAGAATGCCTTTTCTGGGTTGCTGAATGGGAGATATTTGCTTTTGTAAAACAATGGTTTGTTTGCTACAAAATAGTAACATTTCTTTAAAAATGTACAAGATTTACATATATGCTGTTTATGCCTTATACATATAGTACATACAGTAGAATGTACTATGTACATGCATTCATGTACGTTATATATGTAAATACTTCTTTAGTAAGCTTATGCTGACTGTACAAGTCAACTGATGTACATTCTAGGGGCAAGCAAGATCTGGGTTGGGGCAACAAGTTGTATGTGGACAGCCGAGCCATCCTGCTAAAGGACCAAGAGAGCCTCCTGATCTGTACACTTACCAAAGAAGTTACACTGAGGGGAGTTCCCAAATAGCTGCCGACGATTCGAGGCAGCTCACGGGCGACCAGTTGAACGACTCGCTCGAGAAGAGGTGCTGCCAAGTGTGCGGATACAAGGGACAAGATGTTTCGCAGCTGCGCAAGCATCTGCGCATTCACACTGGAGAAAAGCCATTCCAGTGCCCTAAGTGCGACTATTGCTCTGCGCAGAGCAGCAACTTGAAAGCTCATATAAAAAGGCATCACTTTGACCTTTATTATCAAGAGGTGCCACAGGGTGATTGCCAATACTATCAGTTACAAGATACAGTTCTACTAGAGTAATTCCGCAGGATTGTTATGTTTTCTCTTCCATTCAGTATTCTAAATATTTAGCACTCTGCTGTATTCTAATAGAAATTCTTTTCTTTTACCTAACAAGTGTTGTACAAAGAACATTCTCTCTGAATTGCCATATCTTGATGTCCTGATTATTTTTTTATAAAAATAAACGTAGAAAAAGTTTTACAAGTTATTTCTTTCAATGAATCCAAATTCAGTTGAGGACAACCAGATGGGAGTTTGGGGACATGCACGAAGGTCTTGTTAGGTTTGGTCGGATGTCCACGGTGAGTCATTCGTCTGGTTTTAGGTTTTCAAATTTTCCATTTGCAGCTTGTTAGGAAAGGGGTGGAAGTTGGTGCCAGGGATCCAGATTCGCAGGCTTTGGTAGATAATTTAGTTCCTGTTAAGAGCTGTTAGGTAATATGTAACATTTAACATTTCCTGCGGAAAAACGTTTGTTGGTGGAAATTCACAAATTGATGATTAGTCATGGCGATAGTTTCAGTTTGCTTAATTTGAAAATCAACATTAGGGAGCAAAACAAATCAGGTAGGATTATTGGTTGCGAGATGAATTAAAGAAAAGGATGAAGGATCCGAGAATAATAAAGCACAATCATAGGGGCACTGAGCCTCATGGAACAACTTGCTGGATGTATGTACTGTACTGTACATATCATGGGTAGGTTTGGTGGCCTGTGTAGTGGAGAACTCTCCAGCAAAAACAGTTTTACTGGAGAAAATTGGCCATCAAAATAAAAGTATTTTGAGGAAACAGGGAACTATAACCCTATATACCAACAGATTATTTGATTTCTGTATTGCAACCAAATTACAATATATAGTTATTGCAACCAAATTGCTCTGCATAGCGAACCCAGTTTCGAAGAGAAGTCCAATTTGACCTGTCCATATTTATATTATATTACAGTATAGTCCTGCAGTGCTATGAATGATTTGTCTTTTTAATAATTATTTTTTCATCTTTTAAAATGCAGATATGCAAAGTTAAATGTCCTTCCGCACATCGTCTTCCTGTTTATTAAATGTGGTAGTTTGAGTTTTAAGAGATGCTCTGGGTTGCAAAGGATACATGGAATAAGAGGTGTGCAAAATGATTGGTGAAATATCAGATTGCAGAAGAAGAAGAGTATGTTACATTGGGAACACACTGAACTGTAAAGCAGGTACTGTACTGAGAGGGCCAAAATTTAGAAAAAGGCCTGGATGAAATGTAAAAGAGTGCTTGATTTCTGTTAAATGAACACCCTATCATTAAATGAGCAAAAACTTATGGTGAGTGCACAAGGTCTCTGCTTTTTGCCTCCTAGAAGTACCCAGGAAGCACTGAGAAGTTCATCAACCCAGTACCATTCTTTCGTTGTTAACATGGTTCAAATTCAGCTTTATTGTTCACCGCCCATTTTTTTTTTTCAAAACCCTGTACTGTATTTATTTTTTACAATATATTTTCTTTTACTACAGTTGCTTCTTAGTTAATACTATCTACAGTATGCCATGCAAGGCCACGCTGAAAGTGGGATCCCCCTTGTGGGGTTCTCTTTGTTTCAGAAAACAATTCTTTTTTCAGACCTGTCGATTGCCAGGCAAGTTAGTACTGTAGAGTGATTTCAGTACTGTTGTGAGTGCCAATCTCTGATGTCACTTCCTACCTATGGTTCCGGTAGCCTAATTTTCTTGTGGGGGTCATGTGTTTGGCCCCACTTGATGGGTCATCTCTCACCACTACGAGGAACATTATCTTTATATTTTCTTAGACAGGCATCCCTTTGTACCAAAAGGATAGGCAGTGATTTGCATCAGCAATCCATAAAAGATGTTTTTAAAAAGTTTTTTTTATACAAACCCATTATTTTTTATTGCCTCTCTGTGCACAAATGGGCTGTGTAAAAGTTATTGAGTTTTTCTTTCTTTCTTTACGTCTTCAACTGAAAACACTAAAGGACAGTCAACAGACTATAAACTTGAGAGGGCTCTAAAGGGAAATCAGCCTGCAGAGAGAGACAAGTTATGGGAAAAGGTGGTAAATAAATAAATATGAGGGAATAGAAAATACAACCGATTCACCTGAAATTCAGGGGAGGTTGTCAGAGAGCAAGAACGAACTTGCTCCTCTCTTAAATATTTGGAGATCAGAAGATTCCACACTGCACTATGAAACAAATGAAAGTATTTAAAAGCAAAAGATTTTATCTATTCAAGCCATTACTTTTATTCTGTGTAGTGATGTGCGATGTGGCTGTTTAAAAGTAATGGGTTTGTTATGAAACATATTTTTCTGCTAGTTTCACTGGAAGCATTTCATTGCAATACAAGTTGGTGTGGTTCTTTGTATTATATTATCATGCACTGGTAGGTTACTTAACTATGGGCCTAAGGAGGGCATAAGGATAATCAAAGAACTATAGTTGTACTGAAGCACTGTTCACTCTGGAGTATGTCTGTCTATATCAAAGATAAGGATGTTTAGGAAAAAATATTTTGACTGTTAGAGATGACAATAATTTGCCTTGTTATTTGCACTTCATAGTAGTTTGAAGCGATTAAGAAATAGTTCCCCTTATTGTGAGGAATCTTTTGTTCCTGTACATAGTGAAACGTAGTAAAGCTTTAGATTAGTTGCACATTTGTACCTTACTCGATAAATTTAAGTAGTTTTTCATCTTCATCATCACTATCATTGCCATCACTCAAGTTTTGAATTTCGGTATTCCGTTCATGGGATTAGATGTTCACCTTTATGGGATTAGATGTCTGATGAATTCTTTTAGTTCCCCTCAGTCTTATTCACTCTGCCAGTATCCTTCTGGTTCCTCCCCGACTCGCAGAGCTTTCTGATGAGTCTACATCTAGAACTTCCTCTTCTCCACCTTGATTAATTCTCTCCCCTTATCATCACATGTTAAAGCTGTCTCACTTCATTTTGTGGCATCTGGATGCTGCATCTCGGTGCACCTTCATTGTTTGTGGTATAATGTTCTTGGTACAATCCTGCCATGATTTTTAGCATTTTGCAATCATACCGTTTAAGAATATCCTCCATTTTCTTTGTAAGCCTTGAACTTTTGCTGTGTCCACTAATACAATACTCCACTTTTTCTATAGCCTAATAACTCATTCCTCTTTTTCTGTGTTAGTAAAGTTTTTCGTACTGCTTTTGCAGAAGACTCATACCTTAATATGTCGCCTAATGTGTCCTTCAAGGTCTGCCCTTTTATCATAAGATTGTCAAATCAAAAACTCTTCAGTATTAGCTCCTCATATACATATCATGGTCACTGAAACTCAGCACTATCTCTACACCTTAAAGTTCTGAGTGGCTCTTATGACACCACTTTTCTCATGCTGTACACAGTATAGAACGTAACAAGTGACCATTTTTCTCAGTACACCCTTTTGTGTCCTTCATTTCTGATCATTATGATCTTGGTTTTGCTGGCGTTCAGTTTTGGTTCTTCTCCGATCCACTCTTCCTAATTTTGTTTGTCATCCTTCGCTGATTCTGCCGTTAACATACATGAGGTCATCTACATATGGCAGCTCTCTGAAGTCTCTTTTTGCATTCATTTATAGCTTCCTCCATTATTGTGATTAACAGTAAAGGATTCAGTGCTGATCTTTGTGGATATACTCAGTATTTCTTTCTAGTACTTTCATCCTTCTTAGTGCCATTTAATGACTTTTCTTGGTACTTTCTTGGTGCGCCACAAGGCCAGTTCAATCTAAGAACAGTATCAACAAGATTTAGTATTTCCTGTTTGTTCCTCAGCAATATCAACATCCCCCAGTTCATATTCATTCTCTTCATTCAATAATTCTCCGAGTTCTGCTTCCATCATCCTGTTGTTTCTTTTGCTTTAGCTCTACCTCCTTCATTTTCATATTTTACTTAATTTTCACCCCTCATGTTTTTCCCTTCTCATTCTTCTTTCACTTTGGTATTCCAAACTCTGATTAATGTAAATTGCTGTGAATTTATGCCTTTGCAAACACAAGGTTGATTATTGGCTTTGCTTTTCTAGGGTTGCCTTGAAGAAACATACCAAAACATGAGAGGAAACATATTTCGAGAGTCGAGCAGTGCATATTGGTACGCAATTGAAAAACAAGTCGTGAATGATTCGCGGATGGACACAGATAACAGTCGGCATGCCAGGGAATGGAGGTGCATGTTTCCCGAGTGCGGTTACGTTACCGACAGAGAATCTTGGCTCAAGCAACATTTCCGAAAACACACGGGCGAAAGACCGTTCGTGTGCCCGTACTGTTCTTTCCGATCGGCTCAGAGGGGAAACCTGAACGTTCATATCAAGAGAGTTCATCTCATAGATCCTGCGTCTAACGTAGACGACAGCAGTGGCAGAAATTCTGAAAAGTCAAACACTGTTTTTCCTGAGGTGTTGTAGAAAAATAAGTCAAACACAAAGACTCTTTCTCATTCTGTTTTGAAACTATGGATGATTTTGGATTCATGTAGAGAAATCTTCTGCATACTTTTGTATACAGTTGATAACGAAAACTTTAATTGATTTAAAGATAAAGATCTTGTATCACTGGCATGTCTTTTCATTTTGTTCATTACAATGGAGTATGTACTGATAACAGCAAAATTACTTGTGTTTTGAAATGTGCCCTATTCGATATGGACATATTATTATATGTTAAACATGTTGAAATTAAGCTTTTTCCATACAATGTGTATTGCATTCCTGCTTTCTAGTTTGTTTTTGAATTTTTTATATCGAGCAAATTTAGGACGGATGAAAATTCAAGAGATACTGTCTTTTTATAAAATAGGGTATATCTCCTCTATGAATATTTGTGTTAATGTCTTGGTCTGTATTTGAGTGACCCCCCAAAAATTGTTCAAGGATACAGATTATGTCATCATTCAAACTATGATGTTTCCTATTGACTTTAGGAATTTGCCACTGTTACTTAATAAAATCAAGATTCTAAAGAGATTCCCATAATTAATCCTTAAGCAGCTGTGTCACTACGAACTTAATTAATGTCATTGATTTTTTTCATGTCAGTGTGAAGAAAGAGTTGTTGGGAAGAATATGTAAGCAACAACACTTTCTAATTGGTTTGATGTTAAATTCAGACCGTATGCGCCAAGTTTGATTAACGTGAGGTAAATAAAAGTCCGAGATCTCTTAAACAGCACATTAGTGGAAGAAGATTAACTAGGCCCATTTGTAAAAGTATTGCCTAGATTACCATGGCATTTTGGCTGAGGGCTGCATTCTGTAAGGCACATGATTGTGTCAGCTCATGAGTTTGTCCTTATGAAAGTCATTATCAATAAAGTAGGGCCTTAATCTGTATGATTACAGGTAAAAGAGAACTTGTCTGTAGCTTGTTGCTAGTACTGGCTAATGGAGCTGTTGATCAGCTTTCATTTTACCTCACATAAGGCAAACTGCTCATCTCACAAACTCATTTTTGCCAGGACCTTTTAATTTAGGTAAGCAGATGATTACCCAGTTCTATCATCATATAAATTCTTTGAGCATTTTGCAGCTGAGTTGACACCTGACAGCTCCTTGCTGCTCTGGACTGGTCAACTGACTTGGTATCAGATCATGAGGTTATCCTAAGTAAGGTATAGCAGCTAAGGAGAGTTTTCCCCTCAATAATGCATGTCAGTTTGGTAAACATTTGGTGGTCAAATTATTAGCACAAAGGTTATATGGATATCAAGAAATTTCCACTTCTCATTTCCCTGACTGGTTATCAATGTTTTAATGACATTGTTTCATTAGAATGGTAGATACTAGCAGGCAAGAGAATACTTTTCTCCATAATTATTTACTTTCTTTCCGTAACTCTTGGCCTCCTTAAACTTATGGTTACTTGAACTTTGTCCACGTGCATCGTATGTACTTGTTCTTGGTGAGTACTAATGAACTGTTACCTTAATCTCACAAACATATGAATATCATATCTGTGGGTTTGCATATACCAACTGGTCAGACTTTAGAGAATACCACGGGCTTAAAATACACTGGCTTATACAGGACTGAATAAAGTACCACCCATATAGATGTTCCAGTGATATCCTCAGGATTTTCCACTTAGAATTAAGTAAGTCCCCCACCTTTCAGAGTCTGCCAGTGATAAACTCAGGGCCTTTCTCTCCTCTCTCTCTCTCACTCTATCTCTCTCTGTCTGTCTTTCACAGAATCTCCAGGACCGCGTGAGAATCCATCCTTGTCCGTACTGCAACAAAGAGTTCGACTTTGCCAGTAGCCTGGAGAGGCACATCAGAATCCATACAGGGGAAAAGCCCTTCGCCTGTACTCTTTGTCCGTATCGCACGACGCAGCGTTGCAACCTCGACCGACACAGCATGACACATGCCACCAAAGCTGTGGTCTTTGGTGGGGACCAACAACAACAGCAGCAGCAGCAGCAGCATCATCAGACTTCTTCGCTACCTAGTCTGCCTAACTATCCAAAGTCTAACTGAGGAAACGTTTTTGAAAAGTACGTATGGAAATTTTGACTGGAAAGTATGTGTTGACATTTTGATTGGAAAGCACATATTGAAATTTTTAATGAAAATTTTGTTGATTGACTGATTTATGGCTACTAAAATGTCTGGGTTATTGATGCTGTGAAAATTATATACTGAAATATTCACTGAAAATTATGCATTGAAATTTTTATTGAAAAGTATGCTTTGAAATTTTGATTGGAAATTACGTACTGAAATTTTAATTGAAGCCTACATATTTAAATTTTTATTGAAAAGTACTTACTAAATTTTTTTGAAAAGTATGTTGTGTTGCACATAATGTTTCAAGAAAGAACATTTTCTTCATGGGTACCAAAATTAACTATATTAATCGATTTCATGAACATTAGGCTGTCAAGCCAAGCACTGTGGCACCTCCGGCTAATCAGCGCTTAAGGCAGTGGAAAGAGGGAGTTGGAGTGGTTGTACAGCAAGTTAAAGAGACCCAGAAAGAATTTTGTTTTTGGAGAAAAAAAAAGGTAACCTCATTTTTACAATATTGTGCACTAGTCAACTTTCAAGAACTTGATCATGTCTCCTTTCTTTTGAATACGAAGGATCTCATCCAGCATAAATATTATCTGAGAGATTTTTTTGGCCCAAGTACTCAGGGGCATCATTTAGGGGGGCTGGGGGAGGGCAACTGACCCCCCAAGACTCAAGATGCCCCCCCAAGCCTCAACTTGCCCCCCTCACCCCACCAAGCCCCAAGAAGTAACAGCAGCTGGTTTTCCATTATTCCTACCGAAATTCAAATGTGTCACTACATTAAGTTACATCTTTCTATATATCTTATGTGCTTCAAAAAGCACATGAAACAGCTCATAATCAAAAAACCCCCACCAAACTGCCTTTGTCCCCCCCCCCCCCGCCATAAAAAATCTGAAATGACGCCCCTGCAAGTACTGTAGTGATGACGAGTATTTTGAAGCGTCAGATGATGCATTAGTATAGAAAAAAAAGGAATTGCATCCAATAGATTCATATGTTTTTTAAGATGACAGCAAATATCACAGCGGATATTTTTGCAGTCTTTGTCTTGCTTCTGATTGGCCGACGCATTCAAATTGTAGCATCTGGTGGCTAGCAGTCAGTTGAGGTGGCAGATGAGCTCCTGCTTAGCATCGACAGCAGAGAGCCAGTAGGCTTAAATGTTTCTCATGAGTGGCAGAGGCCAGGTACAGAAAATATACAAAAGATCCAAAACACCCTCACCACTCAAGCTGGAACCTGGGAGATCCAGGCATTGGCTGATGATGACCCAGCAGTTTTTAGACCTATAGGTTCCCACCAGACCCCCATTTCTAGTACAGGATGGTAAGGTCGTGTTTGCTGGTGAAATCTATCAAGTCAGAAACAGGGCTTCATCTCAGGACCACCACATTTTGAAAAAAAAACAATTGATCTGTCTTGGCACTTGGATAAATAATTGAAATTTCGTATTTTTGTCTATTCTTAAAATAACTCATAATTTTGGATTAGCATTTGCATCAATATGGGTCTAGGTAAATGGAAAGAGTTAGTGTAAACATCCCAGTGTTATTTTTGCAGCTTTTGTAAGTAGAGGGAATTGTATAGTACTGTAATTGTATTCCAGATGCTCTTATGAAGTATCTGATTGTAACGTGAGAATAAACGACCTCATTCCAATACAGACTTCTAAAGTATAAATAAGATTTTGTAACGTCCATCATCACTTATTTATTCGGATTTCTGTAGCTCGTTTGTGCCCACCCAGTTGCGAGGGATCTTTGGGAGATGAGCGTATATTCGGCCTCATGTTGAATTGTTAGCTAAAACCTTATTCGGTTTTGTCCTTTCCCTAGAATGATTAGTTTTGTAAGTAAGACAGACATAATTCTCCAGTTTGATTACTTTTTAGTTACTGAACTTGTCTTGGTACAAATTTTATCTTTTCGTTTTCCCAAGAATAAATAGGTGTATTTTTTCAATGCAAGCTTTTTTTTCTGAATCCATCTGTTCTCTGCCAGTAGAAACAATCATTTTGCTTGACAGGGTGCTCATACAGTTGTAAGACCTGGTTTTAGATTTCTGAAAAGAAAACTATTGTGCCGATTCTGTCTGTCTGTCTGCACTTTTTCTGTCCGCCCTCAGATCTTAAAAACTACCGAGGCTAGAGGGCTGCAAATTGGTATGTTAATTATCCACCCTCCAATCATCAAATATACCAAATTGCAGCCCTTTATCCTCAGCAATTTTTATTTTACTTAAGGTTAAAGTTAGCCATAATCGTGCGTCTGGCAACGATATAGGACAGGCTTATACAGCATTAAACCTAGAACACCGGAAGATAGGTCTATTTTTTTGTGGCCTTGATTATACGATGTACAGAAAACTTGATTGCGCCGAAGAAACTTAGCAGCATTTTTTACTTGTTTGATAATATCAAGGAACGTATGAGTCTAGACCTCGCCTGTCTCGAAGAGATTAACTATTTGAAAGCATCGTTTTGTTTCTTTTAAACCT
This sequence comes from Macrobrachium rosenbergii, assembly GCF_040412425.1. Classification (NCBI taxonomy): domain Eukaryota; kingdom Metazoa; phylum Arthropoda; class Malacostraca; order Decapoda; family Palaemonidae; genus Macrobrachium; species Macrobrachium rosenbergii. The sequence goes on from NC_089750.1 coordinate 76,418,618, forward strand.
TCATCAAGAGAAAAAGCCCAGTTTGGGGTTTACTGTATAAATTCAAAGGCACGTTGGTAAATGATGAAAAGTTTATGGAAACAAATAGGTTTTGAGGCAGCTACAGGAGAAGAGAATTGTTTGCAGCAAGTCAGTTGTACAGTAAATGTATGCATGCAACAAGTAAATGTTCATTTATTTATTTATTTATTTATTTAAAAGAGAGAGAGAGAGAGAGAGAGAGAGAGAGAGAGAGAGAGAGAGAGAGAGAGAGAGAGAGAGAGAGAGAGAGAGAGAGAGAGTACTAGACAATGAACCAACAATGATTTAAGAGAGACAATCAGACAGAGTATGCTAGACAATAAACTAAGAAGTAATGATTTAAGAGAGAGAGAGAGAGAGAGAGAGAGAGAGAGAGAGAGAGAGAGCATACTAGGCAACAAACTAAGAAGTAATGATGAGAGAGAGAGAGAGAGAGAGAGTATACCGGACAAAAAACTAAACAGTAATGATTTGAGAGAGAGAGTATTAGACAATAAACTAACAAGTAATGATTTGACAGACAGACAGAGTATACTAGACAATAAACTAAGAAGTAATGATGTGAGCAGTCTTCTGATCAGTCCAGTCCAGTCCAGTGTGTGACACACTCTTGTCCTTGAGTAATGGCTTTCGTGAATCAGCTGGGACATCTTTCGAGGGACGTGACACACCCACTCCCTCCCTCTGAAAACCAAACATCACCTTGAAGGAAAGTTTTAAGCTTTTTTTCAGGTCAGCTAAAAAGAAGTTGAGAAAATTTTTGAGAGTATAATTTGACCCTTCATAACTGGACAATAGTACTTCCCATGAACAGAATCAGCAATAAATTTAAGAGAAACTGTGAAACTTTTCTTAGTATTTTTGGACCCACCATAACTTAGCAGTACTTTTTACGGCCTGAGTCAGCAACAAATCCTAAGAAGTGAAACGATTCTGGGTGCAATTCCAACCAGGTAGGTGAAATTGAAAACGGAATTCATGTTCCCAAAAGACTATGCACAGTGTATATATATAATTTATATATATAATGAAACCAAGGGGCCTTTGGTAACTGAAACATGAAGTGCTAATACCGTAGAGTTTTCCCACCACCCACGAATGTCGCTCCCAGGCCGTATCAGTTTATTTTGAAAACGTTAAAATTTATGGATTATGCGCTGTTTCGTGTTATCAATAGTTATAACGTAGATGCTAAAGAATTCTCTAAGTGTTTAATCTCACACGAATGACGGAAATCTCACGTAAGTAGGAAAGAGAGGAAAAATTAAAAAGATTTTGTTAACGTAAACAGTTCTCCAGGGGGCAGGTACGTTCTGCATGGTTATGCGAAGGCGAAATGGCTGAAGTAATCATGCAAACGTCAAAGCTGATTCCTTATTAATGAAGGATAAGAATGTGGAGAATATAGAGGCCCTCCAAGCAATGTTACAAACTTTTAAAAGTATGATACACTTTATGTTTACGTGTATCTTTTGTAAGTCGAATAAAACGCTCCCGTTTGTGAACCTTATCTTTAGACCTATACCCGCAGCTTTCTTTCCACGACCTTCTCCTCGATATGTGAGAGAAAGTCTTGACTGGAGAACATGAAAGTCTTGATATACAAGAGAGAGAGAAAGTAGAGGGAGGGAGAAAGAGAGAGAAGTGAGTATAAGAGAAGGGAAAAGGGGCTTCAACAGCCATCTAGTGGAGAGGATAGACGTTAGGGTTCATTGGGTCGATACCTCGGCGCTCGCCCGCTCTCTCTCTCTCTCAGAGTGACAGCTGCTGCAGACGACACTCCTCCCCCCTCCCCTCTCTCTTTCTCTCTCTTTCCCTCCCTCTGCTTCCCCAACCCCCTCCTTCTCCTCCTCCACCAGGCAGGCCAAGGCTGAGGCAGCCACGACCACCACCACAGTTGTGTTGGGTCCTCCGAGGGGAAAAGGTGGTTGGTGGTGGTGTTCCTCCGACGGTGACGTCTCGTCCCATACCTTCGTGCTTTGTGCCTCCCGAGGAAGCCCTTTTTAGGGGGTTGTTTTTTATACATATTATCCGAAGAGCTGCCTGCCGGCCGTCTCTCGCTCTAGGCGTGAAGAAGAAGAAGAATAAGAAAGGCCAACTCCTCCTGAAGATGACGACGATCATGGCAGTCACGTAGTAACTAGTGCGGTGTGGTGGTGTTCCTTCTTCTTCTTCTTCCTGTACCTCTTCTTCTTCTTCTTCTTCTTCCTCGAAGTCCTTCCTTTTGTTCGCCCCTGCCCGTACCCCCCCTTTTTTTTTTACTTCCTTCCCCCTTCCTTCTTCCTCTTTCCTTCCCCTTCCTAGTCTAAGCTGTCGAGACGCCGCGATTCGCCGATATACGAAAATAATTGCTCCCGAATGACATGGTTTGCTTTGTGTCTGTGTGGACGACTCGGCTCCGTTTATTTCTCCTACTATGCCGGGTGGGGCTTCCGTCGTTGGGCTCTTCTTCCTCTGTCCTTCGTCGTCGTGGGATTTAAGGGGGCGAGTGTGACTGCGTCTGCTGCTGCCGAAGGAGGAGGAGGAGGCGTAGAAGGAGGTGAAGGAGAAGGAGGTGGTCCAGAAGCAGCCACCGAGGCTGCCGAGGGCGGCGACGAAATCGGACTACCGACGAAGGAGGAGGAGGAGGAGGAGGAAATGGCCAGCAGCGCGCCCAATAATCACAACAGCGGAGCTGCGACGATAACAACGACGGCTCAGTCCATGCAGCAGCAGCAGCAACAGCAGCAGCAACAGCAGCAGCAGCAGCAACAGCCACAGCAACAGCCACAGCAGCAGCAGCCACAGCAGCAGCAGCAGCAACAGCAGACTCCTCACCAACACAAGCGCCAGGCGTCGTGTAAAAGCAAAAGTGTTTCGTCGGATTATGCCAACGTCAGATCACTGGAGGCTTCTCAGGTCAGTTCAGGTCCCCCCAGAATATTATAGAAAAGTCTGTTTATGTTTTTTAGGAGTTTATTTAAAGCCCAGGCCCTTTTTGGGGTGTGGGGGGAAGGGAGAAAGGGGGAGGAGTGAAAGAGGGATTTAATACGCTGCTAAAAACTGTACCGTTTTCAAAGACTTTTGTTTTTCATTTTTTTATTTATCCTTTATAAAGGAGTCTGTTTATTTTTTTTTGCAAGGCTGTTCATGGGCTGTTTAAAGTCCAGGCCCTTTTTGGGGGGAGGGAGGGAATAAAGGGGGAGGGACAAAAAAGGGGAGAGAAAGAAAGGGGCAGAGTGGATTACTACGCTGCTAAAAATGTTAACGTTTTCAAAGACTTAAATTTACCCTTTAATCCAAAAGCCAAAATGGACCCCCAACCTTATTATTGAAGAAGCTTTGTTTTGAAAGGAACAGAGAAACAGAGAGAGAGAGAGAGAGAGAGAGAGAGAGAGAGAGAGAGAGAGAGGGTACGAAGAGTTATATTCGAGTACAAGGAGGAGGATCGGGGCAAAATAGGTCAAATCCAGCGACAGACAAAGAGAGAGTGGAAGCGGGTATAAAGAGAGAAAGGTCAGATAATCTCTCTCTCTCTCTCTCTCTCTCTCTCTCTCTCTCTCTCTCTCTTACAACAAAGCAAACCAAGTGTAAAAGTGGTTGGCTATCTTTTGAAGGCTTTGCAAAAGTTTCATGTATATTTACTTCCGTAATATGTAATATGTAATACATATACCTACCTACGTTATAGAGAGAGAGAGAGAGAGAGAGAGAGAGAGAGAGAGAGAGAGGAAACAGCTGATACCACAATGAACCACTGAGACAACAGCTATTTCTCTGAGCAGGTAAATGGTGCCACTGGCGTCAAACCTGGTGTAATTCTGGAAAAAAGTAAATAGACAAAATGGTCACTTTGTATTGGTCATGTTAAGTCTGAAGTTTACCTACAGTCAAGAACTGTGCCCCGTAAGGGGTTATCGCCGTCAGTGCACCTCACGGGGTGCACTGTAGGGATTACTAAGGGTTCTTTGCAGCGTCCCTTCGGCCCCAAGCTGCAACCCCTTTCGTTTCATTTACTGTACCTCCATTCATATTATCTTTCTTCCATCTTGCTATCAACCCTCTTCCTATCAATTACTTCATAGTGCAACTGCTTTGAGGTTTTCCTCCTGTTACACCTTTCAGACCTTTTATTGTCAGTTTCCCTTCTACAGCTGAATGACCTCATAGGCCCCAATGCTTGGCCTTTGGCCTAAACTCTATATTCCGCTGTATATTCCATTTCGAGAACTGTGTCACAAGACGAAAAATATTGTGAGAATTTCTAACAGGAATTTCTAACAAAGGAAAGAGGCTTAATAAATAAAAAGAACATTTTTGTGATTAATGAATAAAACTGTTTTGTTGTTTAAAGAACCTGGCTATAAGTAATTCCTTTTTAATTTTCTTTTTATTATTGAAATGTTCCGTCAAATGTATTTGGGCAAATTTACCCTCCCAAGATATTTGTGAAGCATCTGAAGTCTGTTGCTGGAAAGGAGGAAGTATATATATATATATATATATATATATATATATATATATATATATATATATATATATATATATATATATATATATATATATATATATATACACTGTATATAAATATATATATATATATATATAAATATAATACAAAGTTAGTTGTGATATTTCTCTTATAATTATACAAACAGATTTATACACTGGGCGATTACCTGAAAATATCCATATTATCTCTTAATGCTAACGACATGTTAATTATATCCAAATTTAACCTAATTCAGTCCAGCCTAATTCTTCATCAAAGCTTTGAAAACAGCCAGGAGAATTTTTGTAAACGTTTTCGGTAAACCCCGACGCCAGATTGCTCAAGCAAATCAATCAATAAGTGTCACATAGTCACAAAAACACCCAGTGACTTAAATTGTCATTTTGAGATTAAACAAGACTTTCGGAGACGATTTGCTTAAACAAATTAGTTTATTATTATTATTATTATTATTATTATTATTATTATTATTATTATTATTATTATTATTATTATTATTATTATTATTATTCAGTAGATGAAACCTATCCATATGGAACAAGCCCACCAAAGGGGCCAGTGACTTGAAATTCAAGCTCCCAAAGAATATTATGGTGTTCGTTATGAAGAAGAAAGAGATACCACTTATTAAAAAAAAGAAAAAATAAATAAATTAGTAAATAGACAAATAGATAAAAATTCATTAAAATGCAAAGAAGAAGAATAGTATTAGGGCAGTAGAGCATTGCATCTTCGCTTGAACTTCCGGGAATCAAAGACACTCCAGGTTATGTCACAGATGAACATAAATGAAAAAAGAATTTTTTGTTCTTTTCATTTTTCATTCGATTCTTCGATTCTCCGATTCATTGTACAGATTAGGTTAATTAAATTAGTTTATCGGGACCCGTGTTAATCGGATTAGGATGCTGTTTGGAGGCTAAAATGTAATCACTAGTTAAATTGGTTAATCTGAGTTATATTTTATTTTGTAATGCTGATGCTGAGTGATTATTATTATTATTATTATTGTTATTATTATTATTATTATTATTATTATTATTATTATCCAGAAGATAAAACCCAATTAATCATATCGAATGTTATTATTATTATTATTATTATTATTATTATTATTATTATTATTATTATTATTATTATTATTCAGAAGATAAACCCTTATATAAAAATTATTATTATTATTATTATTATTATATTATTATTATTATTATTATTAAAAATTTATTATTATTATTATTATTATTATTATTATTATTATTATTATTATTATTATTATTATTATTATTATTATTATTCGGAAGATAAACCCGTGCTCATATTAGTTAGCCTATTCACATTCATCTTGTTATTATTATTATTATTATTATTATTATTATTATTATTATTATTATTATTATTATTATTATTATTATTATTATTATTATTATTATTATTATTCAGAAGTTAAACCCCTGTTCATATGGATTAAGACCACAGGGGCCACTGAGTGAAATTCAAACTTCTAAAGAACATTAAGGTGAATAGATAGATAGATAGATAGATAGATAATATGTTTATGAAATTAATTCATATTCTTTTGTAATATATTAAAACTACTGTGTTCTTCCATCTTCTATACCACTTTACACTCTCATTATCAGTTCCTAATTGCCTCTTTTGTTACTCTCTCTCTCTCTCTCTCTCTCTCTCTCTCTCTCTCTCTCTCTCTCTCTCTCTCTCTCTCTCTTTCGAACTCGTAATTGTTATTTGGTTGTTCTTTACGTTATTTTCTTTCATATTTTTCTTATTCTTAATGATGTAATGTAAACCTTATTGCTTTCAGTACTTCAATGTTTTTAATGTTTTCTTTCATTTTTCAATCCTGTTTTCGAAGGGCGTCTCTCTCTCTCTCTCTCTCTCTCTCTCTCTCTCTCTCTCTCTCTGTCCATGCGTACGTACACACACACACACACACACACACACACACACACACACACACACACACACACACACACACACACACTCATATATATGTCCTTCAGAAATAACGGTAATGCAATGAGTGTCGAGACGGTAAGCCCCGACCTTGGGAACATTACGTACCGTTATCAAACTCGCCTCAAGGAATATACGTCCAGTCACAGAATTATCCAACAACAATAAAAAAATAATTGAAAAGTTTAACTCTGTACTTGTCGGTACCTGAGACCAGCCATTACTTTAGAGATTTTATTGGTCACACCATGTAAAAAAATACCGTCAGCTCAGCTCAGTGGAGAACCAGAATCTGCCTAAATTTATAACCGATCGAGAATATACCAGTTCGCTTCCCTGCGCCTCCTGAAGGAGTCCGGACACTCTCTTGGGTACAAAGGACAGTGTATAGTGTCTCTGGGAAGACGGCTCTCTGGACAGGTCAGGTATACCCTGGTTTCTCTAAGTGATGAGAAGTGGCCTCAGTGGCGAAATTTTTTTTTGGCAAAAATAGACTGAGGAATTAAGGTAAAAGTTTTATACATATTAGATATGTCCGTTTTCTCTTGTTTAGTTTTCTGTTTAGGAAATACCAATCGAAGGGACATTTTATATATGTAATATATGTCCATTTTCTCGTGTTTAGTTTTCTGTTTAGGGAAAAACTAATTAAAAGGACATTTTATATATGATATATACTTATATCCATTTTCTCGTGTTTAGTTTTCTGTTTAGGAAATGCTAATCCAAGGGACATTTTATATGTTATATTTGTCCAATTTCTCGTGTTTAGTTTTCTGTATAGGAAAAATTCATCAAAAGGACATTTTATATATGTTATATATGTTCATTTTCTTGCATTTAGTTTTATGTTTAGGAAAAATGACTCCAAAGGACATTTTATATGTATTAGATATGTCCATTTTCTCGAGTTTATTATCCATTTTTCTCAAAAAGGACATTTGTTTATTTGTTATTTTCTGTTTAGTTTTCTGTTTAGGAAAAACTAATCAAAGGGACATTTTATATATATGTAATATATGTCCAATTTCCTCGTGTTTAGTTGTCTGTTAAGGGAAACTAATGAAAAGGACATTTTATATATGTTATATATGTCCATTTTCTCGTGTTTAGTTTTCTGTTTAGGAAAAATCACTTCCAAGGACATTTTATATATGTTATGTAGGTGCATTTTCTCGCGTATAGTTTTCTGTTTAGTAAAAATTACTTAAAAGGACAAAAGTTTTAGGTTTTTGTGACAAGTGGCCCCCCTCGGTGACGAATTTGGCAAAAATGGATTGAAGAATTAAGGTAATAGGTTTTATATGTATGAGATATGTTCATTATCTCATGTTTAGTTTTCTGTTTAGGAAAAAACTAATCAAAAGCAGATAAGTCGTAGATTTTTGTTATATGACGAATTACTTTGGCAAAATTGGACTGAGAAATTAAGGTAAAAGATTTTATATATATTAAATATGTCCATGTTTCTAGGTTTAGTTTTCTGTTTAGGAAAAATTACTCCAAAGGACATTTTATATATGTTATATATGTGAATTTCCTCGTGTTTAGGTTTCTGTCTAGGAAAAATTCATCAAAATGACATTTTGTATATGATATATACAAGTCACAATGATCTTTGCTAGAGTGACCCCCAAGGGGTTTTAACCCGGTATGTATCCACCTTTGCGGCGTGTTTAGCACAAGCCCCTTGGGGATTTTCCGTGTAAACATAAACAAAGGACTGTAAATATCAGAAAGATAATGACCCCCAGGAAATATTGTGAATTTTTCCCTTGTGACTTTGTTACCGGCCGCCATAAATTCATGTGACTTTTTTCCCTGTGACTTTTTTCCTAGCCAAAATTGTGACTTTTTTTCTGTGAATTTTTTCCTAGCCAAAATTGTGACTTTTTTCCTGTGACGTTATTACCGGCCACCATAAATTCATGTGACTCTTTTTCTTAGCCAAAATTGTGACTTTTTTCCTGTGACTTTTTCCCCTGACTCTTTTCCTGTGACTTTTTTCCTCTGATTTTTTCCTCTGACTTTTTTCCTCTGACTTTATTACCGGCCACCGTCCAGTGGTGTCAACGTTGATTCTATAAGACAAGATTATTTGGGGTGTACAAACAAGGTTGGTTTTTGAGTTCTAAGTCTTCAATTCTCTTATAAAATTGTTCTCTCTCTCTCTCTCTCTCTCTCTCTCTCTCTCTCTCTCTCTCTCTCTCTCTCTCTCTCTCTCAAATCTTTATCGTTAGGATAATTTCGATTGAGGGTCCACAATCAGTGAAGTTAAATAGAGCAACTTTCATGAAAATAATGATGCAGTTAATAGGGAATTATGTATCATTGCATTTGAATTTCCGTAACTACTTTTTAACCATTCAGAAATGATGGTCCTATTTCAGTCTACAAATATTTTGTGATTTTTTGTTTTTACTTTAGAAAGTAATAATTTTTTCAAAAAATACATCACATTAAAATAGAAAGTGGTAATTTTTCCAAAAATACGTCACATTAAATGATAATTATTTTGCACATTTTAATTGATTCATTGTTTAATTTTATTATGAAATCATTACAAAAAAGCACTTGGTATAGAATGTGTATATATCAGTTAATGTAAAGGTTCCGTTTGAACCTTGACTGGAAAGTACGTTAGGTTCAGTTTCTTGAGAAATTTGCATACTTGAGACGAGAGAGAGAGAGAGAGAGAGAGAGAGAGAGAGAGAGAGAGAGAGAGAGAGAGAGAAATGTACAGGAATAAAGATCAAAATGAGAGAGAGAGAGAGTAAATGTACAGGAATACAGATCAAGATAGAGATAGATAGAGAGAGAGAGAGAGAGAGAGAGAGAGAGAGAGAGTAAATGTACAGGAATACAGATTAAAATATTAGAGGGAGAGAGTAAATGTACAGGAATACTGGTCAATATATATGAGAGAGAGAGAGAGAGAGAGAGATGGAGTAAATGTAGAGAAATACAGATCAAAGAGAGAGAGAGAGAGAGAGAGAGAGAGATGGAGTAAATGTACAGAAATACAGATCAAAGAGAGAGAGAGAGAGAGAGAGAGAGAGAGAGAGAGAGAGAGAGAGAGAGAGAGAGAGAATACAGAGAAAAGAGAGAGAGAGAGAGAGAGAGAGAGAGAGAGAGAGAGTAAATGTACGGGAATACAGATCAAAATATTAGAGAGAGAGAGAGAGAGAGAGAGAGTAAATGTACGGGAATACAGATCAAAATATTAGAGAGAGAGAGAGAGAGAGAGAGAGAGAGAATGAGACAGAGAGAGAGAGAAAATATTAGAGAATACAGATCAAAATATTAGAGAGAGAGAGAGAGAGAGAGAGAGAGAGAGAGAGAGAGAGAGAGAGAGAAATGTAGAGGACACAGATCAAAATATTAGAGAGAGAGAGAGAGAGAGAGAGAGAGAGAGAGAGAGAGAGAGAGAGAGAGAGAGAGAGAGAGAGCCATAAAAGTGAAATGACTCAATGAAAAAGTTTGCGAGTGTCGGAACTTATGTCACCCGCACTTATTACGTTAATGTATCACGCAGAGTGTGTGTGCGTCTTTTCGTAGTGAGCGATGCGTCATTCCTGCGTCTGTCATGCGTCATTTGTGCGTCACTCGGGATTTTTTTTGACGCAGTAGAAGGTGAAAAAATATACTTTGAAGATTGTTTTAGAAAATGTCTGTTGTTATTCCACGATTGTTTACTGCAAATCGTATCTTAAGTCTCTCTCTCTCTCTCTCTCTCTCTCTCTCTCTCTCTCTCTCTCTCTCTCATATTTTGATCTGTATTCCTGTACATTTACTCTCTCTCTCTCTCTCTCTCTCTCTCTCTCTCTCTCTCTCTCTCTCATTCTGATCTGTATTCCTGTACATTGACTCTCTCTCTCTCTCTCTCTCATATTGATAAGGTGACGTTCCTTGTATTGACCAATGACTGGTTTATGCTGATAATATGTCCATTAGCGTACGTACAAAAACATACAGCACGTACATTTACGTACAAAAACAAATACCGTTGCTCAGTATTGATGCTCGAACTGTGGGATTTCAATAAGCTCCTTAGGCCTACAGGAATGTGTTTGCGCTTGTTTTTTGTTTTTGTTTGTGCGCGCGCGGGCAAGCTTGTTTGTGTGGCAGAGGATGAGGTGAATATCTGGCATGTAGTGGTTCGTGGATTACCTCGTCGAGGGCTTAGCGGTCGTGGTTATGATATAATGGATGCATTATGACTGAGTACTTAGCACTTAAATCTGTTACCTCTCTCTCTCTCTCTCTCTCTCTCTCTCTCTCTCTCTCTCTCTCTCTCTCTCTCTCTCTGCCCTCTTTTTGCAATCTACAATAAATAACAACCAAAGGCGTAATTCATTCATCATTCCTTTTTAAAGAAACTCGCCTTAAACGCCTATACTTTTCCTTTCTTCGCTCGGCCTAGGGATCAAATACAGGTTCCTCGGTTTTGAGCAGAGGAGGGTGGATGGAGAGAGAGAGAGAGAGAGAGAGAGAGAGAGAGAGAGAGAGAGAGAGAGAGAGAGAGAGAGTTGCTGCCGTTCGCGTATGCAAAGTCTGGTGTATGAAAACTATGCTCGGTCTAGGGCTCAAACACAGGTACCCTTACTCGATGAGGAGAGAGAGAGAGAGAGAGAGAGAGAGAGAGAGAGAGAGAGAGAGAGAGAGAGAGAGCTGCTGCAGTTCGCATAAACAAAGTCTGGTGTACGAAATGAGAGAGAGAGAGAGAGAGAGAGAGAGAGAGAGAGAGAGAGAGAGAGAGAGAGAGAGAGAGAGAGAGAGATGTGCAGAGTCTGGTGTACGAAAACTAGTTGCCTATTCCTATTGGTATCGACCTGTTTAGTGGCATTAGACCTTCCGTCACTCACTTTCAGCATTCCCGGAAATGTTTTTGTTCCGTGGACTGTTTGATGTTTCTCTCTCTCTCTCTCTCTCTCTCTCTCTCTCTCTCTCTCTCTCTCTTAGTAAAGAGGAGGATCCATCTATAACGGCGTAACAACTGTGGGAGACATGATAGGTGAACCGCAGTAGGAGAAAACAAAATCGTTAAACAGCAATATCGCAGTTTTGTAGACCTATAATAGAACACTACCCTAGGCAAGTAAGTGAAAACAACATCGTTAAACAACAGTATTTTAGTATGTAGACTCATAATCAACTCGGTAGGCAAGATGAAAAACAACGCAGCTTATAGCACACCACTTCAAGCCAGACAATATAGGCCTATAGGCAATGAACTCTTCATCGACAACAACAACTGTTGTTCTTGTTGTTGCGATTGAAAACTTTAAATGAAATCAAGTACTTCTGAATAACTTGGTTGTTAGTAGCTAGATCAAAACAACACATCACGGGCACTGACAAACAACGTTTTTATAGCAGTTCACTAAAAGCCAGACGATGTAGGCCTATAGGCCTAATGTCAATGAACTCTTCGTCAACAACAGTTATTTTTGTGTGATTTGGAAAAATATAAATGAAATCAAATACTTCTCAACATATTGACTGTAAGTGCATAAGTCAAAACAGGGCATCACGGGTACCCGCAATTATGTAGTTTCTGCAATCTGATATATCAACAACAAGATGCATAGACCTATTGGCCTTGCAGTTGCTGCAACCAGGACTTGTACCGTACGAAGAGAGAGAGAGAGAGAGAGAGAGAGAGAGAGAGAGAGAGAGAGCAGGTGGAGAAATGGGACGTATATATCCTTTATTGTTGATTGTGCTGGCTTTGATATTCGGGTCTGTCCCCATTTCGTGTAACGGGAGGAGAGAGAGAGAGAGAGAGAGAGAGAGAGAGAGAGAGAGAGAGAGAGAGAGAGAGAGAGAGAGGTTCCAAGTTTGGCAGTGGGTTAGAAAGGTGTAATAAGATTTGTGTGGACCGCTTGACTCGGCCAACGAAGTGAGACAGCTTTCTAGTACCAGACACCCGTTTTTTTTTTGGGGGGGGAGGGGGAGAATTAAAGAAAGCTTTAGAACTCTCTCTCTCTCTCTCTCTCTCTCTCTCTCTCTCTCTCTCTGGCTGTAACTGACAGAACTACTTAATTCATGTATGTAATAATTTTACCACCTAGGGCTATACTAAATTTTTGTCACTGGATATAAAACTACAATATTTTCATTCTTTTTTTTTATTTCAATTAAATTCTATTAAATAAAGATTTATTCCAAAATAGGAAATAGGAAGTTAGTTATTTCACGAAGATTCCAAGTAAAATTTGATTACAAAATAGGAAACAAAGGATAGAATATTTGATTATAGAAGGCATCGTGCTTACCCCATACAAAAATGGGAATAAAAACACGTTAAAAGAAAAAGAAGAAGAAGACAGTTTCACACATCAACGACGATATTGGGTAGCAGTTTCACCCATGAAATTTCCCTTTTAATTTCCCGTTTCTGTGTTCGAGTGAAACTTTATAACAATGCATATATTATTTTATAAACAACAGAGGCCACGTATGTACGGGAAAGTCTTAATGAAACCTTAAGATTAACGTTTAATAATGATTTTTGAAACCAGAGCTTAGCCTACAAAGATTAAATTCTTTTAATTTCCAAGAGCACACAAAACTCTTCTAAACGTTCCAAGCTTCTCCGACTCGCTAGCAACAAGTCGCAACATTTTTTGTACGTCTGGATTAATTCAAATAATCCCCGATTGCTCGTTTCCCTTCTTTCGTAGTTTCTGTTTCTGTGTTTTCTCTCTGTTTTATCACATAATTTTCCCATTTCCTCTCTTTTCCAAAAGCTCCATTTAAAATGATGGTTTTGGTTTCGTTGTTGGAACCTGTCTCTGTACTTCGGCCTAACCGCATTCTGGCTCACGAGACCAGATAATCTAATTCAATGTTATCTGCCCACTCCCCTCAAATCCACTGGCTGCTCTCTCTCTCTCTCTCTCTCTCTCTCTCTCTCTCTCTCTCTCTCTCTCTCTCTCTCTCTCTCGCAAGCGCTAAGTGGCTAGGAGGGAATTCAGTAATTCATTTCCTTGATTCCATGTTCAGTCCTTTCATGCATTAGGGATTGCCACTGTGTATCTCATGTATGTTACTTTAGCCGTCTGTTCTGTTTAATTATTAAAGTTTCAGTACAGACTTA
>NC_089750.1:76439706-76449706 GCF_040412425.1 Macrobrachium rosenbergii
GAGAGAGAGAGAGAGAGACAAATTTCGTTTTACGTATAACTCCGAAGAAGGATTAAACAAAATAAACAACGAAATAGCAAACTTGCCGAGAGAGAGAGAGAGAGAGAGAGAGAGAGAGCGGTAGGGGAGACGAGACGAGAGCAAAAAGGCGCCGTGAAAAAATAGTAGACAAAAGAGAGAAAGAGAGAGAGACAGACAGAGAGAGGCCCCAGGCAGTGGATGAAGGAGGATATGAGAAAAGTCAAAAGAGAGAGAGAGAGAGAGAGAGAGAGAGAGAGGGAGAGAGAGAGAGAAAATCTTTACGTGAAGGAATATACTGCGTAGTATAAAGTTTTACTGTACTTGTTCAGTGGCCTGGTCATGCATGGGATAGATATTTAATTTTAAAATTATTATTATAGCCTAGTCAAAATATTATATATATATATATATATATATATATATATATATATATATATATATATATATATATATATATATATATATATATATAATATATACATACATATATATATATTAATTTATTTCCTCAAGCTTAATTATTTATATATTTGCTTATTGTTTTTGAGTCATCCTGTAAAATAATAGTTCTATGGAAAATCCTTGTCCTGTGAAAACCTGTTATTGAAACACACACATACATACATACATCCATCCATCATACATACATACAAATAGATGAAAAAACAGCCACGACTTGATGGTGGGAATATAGAAATTCCTTTCAATCCAAGTTGAATTCAAAGACATGGTATTCCTAGGTTAGGTTGACGCAACTTAAGATAAATTCAAACTATTGACATTTTTGGCCAAAAAAATGGAAATAATTTGGTCTCTTCAACAAGGAGAGATGCTTAGATAGATTACTATAAACAGTAAGAGAGAGAGAGAGAGAGAGAGAGAGAGAGAGAGAGAGAGAGAGAGAGAGAGATAAGAATAGCTTTAATGTGAGAAAGTTAGCGTTCGATTCTTTTCACCGTTTGGCAAAAATCTGTTTCGATTAAAATAAAACAAACGAGAGAAAATCGCATTAAGATCAAATGTAACTAAATAGATTTACAGGAGAGAGAGAGAGAGAGAGAGAGAGAGAGAGAGAGAGAGAGAGAGAGAGAGAGATATCCGAAAAATATTAAGATAAAAATAAACAATGTTATAACAAACTTATCAGGTCAGAGAGAGAGAGAGAGAGAGAGAGAGAGAGAGAGAGAGAGAGAGAGAGAGAGAGAGAGGGAGAGAGCTCTTGTTACCTAGAGATAGCAAACTTGGTCGGAGAGAGAGAGAGAGAGAGAGAGAGAGAGAGAGAGAGAGAGAGAGAGAGAGAGGAGAGAGAGAGAGAGAGAGAGAGAGAGAGACGTCTCCTGAAAAATACTAAGGTAAAAATAAACAACATTGCAACAAACTTATCAGGTCAGAGAGAGAGAGAGAGAGAGAGAGAGAGAGAGAAAGGAATGCCAATGAATGATTCGACCTCATAACGTTAGTGTAGATGGTTGTACAAGTTCGCGATCAGAATGTACAATGTCTTGGGGAGTTTCCTAACCTCAAGACGCACAGGAAGTTTCTCATTAGTATGACCTGGATGTAAGAACAATGCTATATATATATATTAAAGAGAGCCTCTCTCTCTCTCTCTCTCTCTCTCTCTCTCTCTCTCTCTCTCTCTCTCTCTCTCTCTCATAAGATTGCTATATCATTGTTCCACTAACCTTAACCTTTTTCGGATATTAACGTTAAGTGAAATTCTCTCTCTCTCTCTCTCTCTCTCTCTCTCTCTCTCTCTCTCTCTCTCTCTCTCTCTCTCTCTCTCTCCCTCCTATTAGGATTGCAATATCATCGTTTACTTCAACCTTTATCATTTTGGAGTTGGTCGTATAATGAAAATTCGCTCTCTCTCTCTCTCTCTCTCTCTCTCTCTCTCTCTCTCTCTCTCTCTCTCTCTCTCTATTAAAGACTCAGTAGTGAAATATGTATATATACATATATATATATATATATATATATATATATATATATATATTTATATATATATATATGTATATACATATATATATATACTGTGTATATAAAGTATAATATATATATCTATATATATATATATATATATATATATATATATATATATATATATATATATTTTATATATATATGTATATACATATATATATATACTGTGTATAAAGTATAATATATATATATATATATATATATATATATATATATATATACAGTATATATATATATATATATATATATATATATATATATATATATACATATATATATATTGTAAACTGATTTAAGTAAACTACAGATGTTTTCGGTAACGTCTTCAAGCAAAATTCAGGAGTTCATATTGCATTCCTGTCCCCTCCCTAACTTATACATGCGTAAACACTCAGCAGTTATTTTGAACAGCAGCTTACTCCAATATGGAATAAATGTGCCTCGCTGTCGAACTTCTCCAAGGTTCCAGAGGTCCTTTATTCCTCACACCACTGGACTGTGGAACAGTCTTCCTATGGAGAATGTTCAGGCGAAGATGCAATGCATTGCTACCCTAATACTAATCGCCTTGTATTTTTAATAATTTGTTTTCAATTTTTATCCTTTTATTCACACTTTTATTCTTCTATTTATTGATTTGCTTATTTATCTTTGTTTTTTTCTCTTCTAATCACTGATCTCTTCTTCCTGTATTTCCTGTTATCTTCTGTGACTTCTTTCAAATGAACACCTTAATATTCTCTGGAAGCTTGAATTTCAAGTCAGTGGCCCCTTTGGTGGGCCTGATTCTGATGACTAAGGGTTTATTTTCTGAATAATAATAATAATAATAATAATAATAATAATAATAATAATAATAATAATAATAATAATATAGTCTACTGTGTCTGTTGAACTAAGATTTGGGTTACGTACCAGGAATTCAGGAGGCTCTGGTGAGTCTAAGTTTGCGTGAGGAAGGCACTGGGTCTTGCCACCTCATCCTAAAATCCTCTCTGTCTCTGTCTCTGTCTCTCTCTCTCATATATAAATTATATATATATATATATATATATATATATATATATATATATATATATATATATATATATATATATATATATATATATATATATATATATATATATATATATCACGTCTTATTTACTAACACACCTTTCGATCTCCCACGCCAAAAGCCAGGAGTTGGTGGGGTGGGACGTCGCACCCATGAGCGCCATTTCAAGGAGAGAGAGAGAGAGAGAGAGAGAGAGAGAGAGAGAGAGAGAGAGAGAGAGAGAGAGAGAGAGAGAGAGGCAGTTCATTATTCCCTCTTCAAGGACCATTTCAACCGCGCCGTCAAGTTCTCTCCTGAAGAGAGTGGCAAGCCCTTTCGGTACTGCGACAGCCATATTCGAAAAAAAATATATATAAATTCACCCCTTTCAGCGGGTCCTGGCTTGTGTGTGTGTGTGTGTGTGTGTTAGTGTGCTTGTGTGTGTGTGTTTTTGTGTTTGTATGTTCGTCTGTCTGTCTGTCTTACAATCCATAAAGAATTTGACTTGAAAGATCGTTAAATCTGTCCAGTGTCATCTTTATAAATTCACTTCTTTCAGTGTCTCCTCTCGCGCGCGCGCGCGCGCATGTTTGTGTGTGTATGTTTGAGTATGTGTTTTTGTATGTTCGTATGCTCGTCTGTCTGTCTGTCTTACAATCCATAAAGAATTGAACTTGAAAGATCGTTAAATGTCTAGTTAAATTTGTCCAAAATCATCTTTGTAAACACTGCCATTTTTCACAGAGAGATTTCACACAAACTTGACTCTTCATCTCCCTTTATTTTCTTCTGCCTCAGAATATTCTTTCAGAGCTTAAGGGACGCTCCAAGAGAGAGAGAGAGAGAGAGAGAGAGAGAGAGAGAGAGAGAGAGAGAGCTGTAGCTGGCATAAGACCAAAGACACCTGACAGAATAGCAATAAATTTTGACTTTGGTGAAATAATTTCACCGTCGGAAAGAATAAGGAAATTTTTATCAAATTTTCTTTTTTATTTATATTTTTATTTTATTTAATATTCATCCTCTTCGTTATTCGGTCCCCCTCCCAACTCTCTCTCTCTCTCTCTCTCTCTCTCTCTCTCTCTCTCTCTCTCTCTCTCTCTCTCTCTCTCTCTCTCTCGGAGAAAATCAGTTTTCTTTCAGCGATCTTCCGCGCTTCGTATATCTTTTAATATTTTCCCGCGTAATTATAAATTTCTCATGTCATTATTTTATGTGCAAGTGTTCATTAATCTTAAATATTCATATTTTCCTCTTTCTCTTGCTTCCGTTCCCTTATTATCTATTCATTTATTTGGCTTTTTATCCTGTTATTCATTTACCATTTTCACCAGTTTTAGTTTTCTGAAAAGAAAACTATTGTGCCGGCTTTGTCTGTCCGTCCGCATTTTATTCTGTTCGCACTTTTTCTGTCCGCCCTCAGATCTTAAAATCTACTGAGGCTAGAGGGCTGCAAATTGGTATGTTGATCATCCACCCTTCAATCATCAAACATACCAAATTGCAGCCCTCTAGCCTCAGAAGTGTTTATTTTATATAAGGTTAAAGGTAGCCATAATCGTGCGCCTGGCAACGATCTGGCCATGCCACCACCGTGTCGTGGTTAAAGTTTCATGGGCCGCGGCTTATACAGCATTATACCGAGACGACCGAAAGGCAGATCTATTTTCGGTGGCCTTGATTGTACGATGTACAGAAAACTCGATTGCGCCGAAGAAACTTTGGGGCATTTTTTACTTGTTATCTATACTGTATTCCTATATACCCGTTTTATTATTTATATCTCAATATCAACCCCTTTATCAATTTTTTTTTCAATTCTCTCCCATACCTGTGTTCCACCCCTATAACAGATCATGATAGCACAGTGGTATTAGTGTCAACTTCGCACTGTGGTGGCCCTGAGTTCAAGAACCTCTACAGATCATGATAGATTTGCTTGTTACTCTTTGGTAGGGGTAGCAGGTTTGACGGAGAGCTTTAAATCTGTTTTTGATGTGTCATCAGTAGCCAGTGCCTCGCTTACCCAGTTCTTACGTGGGTGGAGAGGGCAGATATGTGTATGTTCAGTTTGTAAGGGTATTAGTGATCTATGTACACTTGTAAAACTTGTGCATAAATGGGTTTGCCATTTTATATACAATACATATGCTATTCTTTCCTATACCTTAAATTATAACTTATTGAGTATGAAAAATAAAAGTATTAGTACGATAATAAAAATCTGATTACAAAAGGATATTAAGTAAATATAGCTGGTTGGTATACAGGTATTATACAGGTATTACCATCTTGAAGAAAATGCATTTTTAATAAGGGGAATATGCATTTACTTCAGTCATGCTTTAGCTGGCATTAGATATGGTAAAGAAAATGGGATCTCCTTAATTGTCCTAAATTTCCATATTTGCAAATGGAATCCTAATTTATTCATATAATATTTAAAAGGGAGTAGATGACACTGCACCTTCTTGTGTAGAGAAGGTTATTTAATCTTTCCTCATCAAAAAAACATATTTCATGACTTGAATTTATGATGGTGATTTAGAAAGACATAAATACATCACTATAGCATTGAACACAAACATCTTACAATAATGCAATTAAGTGCCTCGTTCAATGTAACATTTGCCATGACATAGATTCTGCCTTTTTCCCCTTCACATTTATTGGCTGTACTTCACTTCCATAAAGGGAAGTTGGCTCAACGGTACCCTCATTACGTGTTATATATATATATATATATATATATATATATATATATATATTATATATATATATATGTATATATGTACATATATACATACATACATAAATATATATATATATATATATATATATATATATATATATATATATATATATACAGTGATTATATTCTAAGGGGAGAAGATTCATTGTATCAAGAACCATTTGGTTTAGTAATACGCATAAATACTTCACGTGTGCAGATGTTGGGGTAAATCAGCTTTAGTATGCAGCTCTTAAAGAGAGAGAGAGAGAGAGAGAGAGAGAGAGAGAGAGAGAGAGAGAGAGAGAAGAGAGAATTCATACGTCAGAAGGGTATAAAGCCAGCGAGTTGAATTTTTCATGTGAGGTTAAAAAGGAAAAAGATATAATAATAATAATAATAATAATAATAATAATAATAATAATAATAATAATAATAATAATAATAACAACAACAACTCAGCCTTTCCTTCTGTTCCTCGTTCTTTATCGTTCGTTTTCGTTCATCTTCGCTCAGGTAACGAGAATAACTCCATTACAAACCATTACTTCTCGATCAATTACCTTTCGTTCAATGTCTGTCGACGACAGCCACTGATATACTCGTATACATATGTGTCGCACTTCTGTCAAGGTTTTGACGACGCCATATTGTCACTCCTCCTTCTTGCATTGACATTTCCAATGGGTAAAAACCTTCGTCGCAATTCCTCCTCCTCCTCCTCCTCCTCCTCCTCCTCCTCCTCCTCCTCGTTACTTGATATCTCTGGGTGGTCGCAGCAGCCAGCCAGCCAGCTAGCTGCGACACAGCGGCTCGTTTTAATGTCATAGGTAGCGACAACTTTAAGGTAGAATGTAGAAAGAGGCACATGTTTGGTCTCTCTCTCTCTCTCTCTGTATATGAGTCATTTTTATAAACTTTTGGGTAAACTGTTGGAAGATATACGCATCCAGTTTTATGGGCGCCAGAGTGGAATGTAATTTTATTGACTCTCTCTCTCTCTCTCTCTCTCTCTCTCTCTCTCTCTCTCTCTCTCTCTCTCTCTCTCTCTCTCTCTCTCAGATACATTTTTATAAACATTTAGGTATAATGTTCAAAGAGATAAGCATTCATTTTATGGGCGTCTAGGTGGAACGTAGATTTACTCTCTCTCTCTCTCTCTCTCTCTCTCTCTCTCTCTCTCTCTCTCTCTCTCTCTCTCTCCGTAACACCTGGCAAATAATTCACGGCATTTTAAAGGCTTTGAACCTAAAAATACATGTCTATGCCATAACTGTTACCTAGCAACGCTTCTGTTGAGAAGAATGTATGAGGCGTGAAAGCCCTCTTTTGTTAAATAACAAACATTGCTGCCAAAGGTTTAGGTTAGGTTAGGTTGAGTTAGGTTTAGGTTAGGGTTGAGTTTGGTTAGGTTGGGTTAGGTCAGGTTATGTTGGGTTTGGTTTGGTTGGGTCAGGTTAAGCTGGGTCAGGTTAAGCTGGGTTTGGTTAGATCAGCTTAGGTTAGGTCAGGTTAGGTTGGGTTTGGTTAGGTTAGGCCAGGTTAGGTTGGGTTTGGTTAGGTCAGGTTATGTTGTTAGGTCAGGTTTGATTTGGTTAGATTTAAGTTAGGGTAGGTTTGGTTAGGTCAGGTTAGGTTAGGTTGTTAAGTTAGGTCAGGTTGTTAAGTTAGGTCAGGTTAGGTTGGGTTTGGTTAGGTCAGGTTAGGTTAGGTTGGGTTTGGTTAGATCAGGTTAGGTTAGGTTAGGTTAATCTATTACAGCATTATGGTCATTCTGATAATTAGGTCTTAATGAAAGAAGCATGTCAATACTACCATACACTGGGAATAAACAGTAACTCTAATACGCAGTAACTACAGTTATTAATAAAGAGAATTAGAGGTAAGAAAAGGTCATGTCAGGTCATCCTCGTGGGTGTCTAAGAGGGCGGGTGAGGGGAAGCTTGCTGTTGACCAAATCTCTTGCAACATTCAAAGTGAGGATTTATTTTTTGTTTTGCTTTGGATGAGCAAGGGGGAACTCTGCCTTTTTTCATCCCACTGAGTTTATATATATTGTTTTTGTTTGAGAAATATTGTTCATTTTTTCAGATTTTTGGATTTTTTATTAATATTTTTAGGAACTACTAATCATTATACGAGATGGTTTTATAAGCTTTTATGAGCGGCTGTTTATGTAAACAAAAATATATAGATTTTCTTATCACCTTCGTCTCTGTCTCCCACTTGTATTACCACAAAAGTTACAAGAACTATTTTTTTTAATATCACTCAATGCAACAATGCACGACTCTAATGAGGAGGAGGGATTGAGGCGAAATTTTACCCAGTGGAAATGTCAATGCTTTAAATTGAAAGCGAACGCAGAAGAAAGGAGTGACAGTATGGCGTCGCCAGAGACGTGGGAGAAACGAGATACAAGCATTTCAAGAGATACATGTATATCAGTGTGTGAGTTTTCCACTCCCACTCCCGGTGGCATTTTCTGGAGATGTAACCGAGTATCGGGACCTTTCTCAGAAAAAAGCGGGATGCCTTATCTCAAGAACTAACTATAGAATTTTCTTGGAAATAATCCCATTATGTTTCCCACACCCAAATTACAAGAGTTACTAATCTAACCTATCCTAATCTCACAACCTAACTTAAGCTAACCTACCTAACCTAACATAACCTAACCCTAACCTAACATAACCCAACCTAATCTAACCTAACCTAGGGGCAGGGCAAAAAAAACAGGGCCTGGTGCAATACTAGCATACATCTCAGGAATCTGCTTCCCGGTGGCTGTCGACAGGTATCAAGAAACAAAACACCAATGAACGAAGAATAAAGGACGCTCGCATCGTTATTCTCTTTATTTATGGCGGAAAGGAATGAAAATTGATGAGAAACCGAAGGAAAAGGCGAGCCATACGGTCATCATGATAAAGTGCTCCCAGAGCGCAGAGTGGACACAGTTCTTACGTGCCCTAATCACCTCTTTCCATATCAAATCTTTATCGAAACAAAGACTATAAAATCAGTTTGAACATCTCCCTTTGATTTGGTCACAAGCACCAAGCAACATTCTCACCTTTAATGTTTTTAAACATCAGCAATAAACTAAAATTTACTGTTATTATACAGAGGGTAAACCCTTATTCATATGGAACACGCTCACCAAAGGGGGCTACTGACTTGAAGTTGAAACTCCCAAAGAATATGGTGTTCATTTGACAGAAGTTACAGAAAATACTAGGAAATACAGGTGATGATGATGATGGTGATTATTATTATTATTATTATTATTATATTATTATTGCTATTGAAAGAAATTGCTGCATCAGCTGCACTGATCTTGTATAGATCAATGCAGCTGATGCAGCAATTTCTTTCAATAGCACTTGCTTGAAAGAGGGACTATTACCAATATTATTATTATTATTATTATTATTATTATTATTATTATTATTATTATTATTATTATTATTATTATTATTATTATTCAGAAGATGAACCCTGTTCAGATGGAACAAGCCTACCAATGGGGTCACTGACTTGAAACTATTATTATTATTATTTTTATTATTATTAATTATTATTATTATTATTATTATTATTATTATTATTATTATTATTATTATTATTATTATTATTCAGAAGGTGAACCCTATTCAAATGGAACATGCCCACCAAATGGACCATTGACCTGAATTCAAGCTTCCAAAGAATATTATGGCGTTCATTAGAAAGAAGCTAAAGAAGATACTAGGAAATAAAGAAAGAAGGGATCACTTATTACAAAATAAGAAAAAGACAAAGTGAATGAACAGGTAAACAGATAGAAATGTATATAAATGAGTGAAGTACCAGGTGAATTGTTTTAGGGTAGTAATGCATTGCATCTTTTTGAGAATCTAATCGCCCCCAAACCTGACATTAAGGCAAGATACTCAGACGACATACGTCAGATGTCACAGTTTTATCACGCTGTCAGACACATGTTCTAACCGTCTTTCAGTAATGTTAGAAAAAGTTTTTTCTGTAACTAGAATTTATCATCCATATTGAAATACCAGACTACATCAAGAATACATTTCCACGAGCACAAACCTTTGTTGTATTTTTATCTATTTAGTGATTTGTTGATTTATTTTTTCTATTTTGATAAGAGAGATCTCTTCTTTCTATATTTCCCTTTACCTCCTCTTACTTCTTTCTAGTGGACGCCATAATGTTCTTTGGAA
>NC_089750.1:76452206-76489706 GCF_040412425.1 Macrobrachium rosenbergii
TCTTTCATTGTATTGGACCTTCTCCTACTTCTTCTTCTTCTTCTGCTTCTGCTTCTTCTTCTGCTCCTTCAGGAGTCGAGGAAACGACGATGATAGTGATAATAATAATAGAAGGTTGTGCACTTGGGGTAAGTGGATTTCTTTTGATGGACGAGATAAACTGCGTGGGAGTGGATGGAGAGAAGTGGGCATTGGTTTGAGGTATTGAACAGCCTGCCTCTCTCTCTCTCTCTCTCTCTCTCTCTCTCTCTCTCTCTCTCTCTCTCTCTCTCTCTCTCTCTCAAACACTTTCTGCCTCTCTTTTTCACTCTGTGTCTGTCTGTTTCTCTCTCTTGCACACGTAGTCTCTCTCTCTCTCTCTCTCTCTCTCTCTCTCTCTCTCTCTCTCTCTCGATTCACTTTGTTTCTCTCTCTCTCCCTCTCTCTCTCTGTCTCTCTCTCTGTCACACACACACACACACACTTGCCCCCCCCCTCTCTCTCTCTCTCTCTCTCTCTCTCTCTCTCTCTCTCTCTCTCTGGTAGCACAGACGATGAGTGACAGTTTGGTTAATTTCTGAAAAGTCAGTGGATTATTTGCCTACTTTTTTATCTCCCACTTTTTCGTCTGAACAGAGAGAGAGAGAGAGAGAGAGAGAGAGAGAGAGAGAGAGAGAGAGAGAGAGAGAGAGAGAGAGAGCTGAAAATGTAATCATTGTTAAAAAAATAACGAGGTGTTTTTAATTATAATCTTTCATAAACAAAATATATATATATTTTTTTTTTGCATTTGGTTTAATCCCTTTTTGAAGAAGAGTGACCTATTGTTTTGACCTCTTGTTTTGACCTATTGTTTTGACTTCTTGTTGTGACCTCTTGTGACCTAGTGAATCTCTCAAATGGCTGTATTTTTACTATTTTACTTTTACTTTTTACTTTTTAAACTTTATTATTCTTTTTATTGTAGTTTTACTTTTTCGTTTATCGCCAAAATATTATTATTATTATTGTTATTATTATTATTATTATTATTATTATTATTATTATTATTATTATTATTATTATTATTATTATTAAGTCTCTGTTGTCAGTTTCCCACATTGAAAAAAAAAACGTTGTAAAATTTCCTTTATGGAAAAACATTGTTGTCATATTCCCACATGAAAAAACGCCATGTTGTCACATTTCCCACATAGAAAGACACCTGGATACCACATCTCCCACACGAAGAACACCTGAATACCACATCTCCCACACAAAAACCTTTGGATACCACATCTCCTACACGAAGAACACCTGGATACCACATCTCCCACACAAAAACCTTTGGATACCACATCTCCCACACGAAGAACACCTAGACACCACATCTCCCACACTAAGAACACCTGGATACCACATCACCCACACGAAGAACACCAGAATACCACATCTCCCACACGAAGAACACCAAAATACCACATCTCCCACAGTACACCTTTACCCCATCCCCAAATCACCTGGTTATCAAATCTCCCGCACAGAAACACCTGGATACCACATCTCCCACAAAAAGAACACCTTTATGTCACATCTCCAACAGTACACCTTTTACTCCATTCCCACAACACTTTATCACATCTCCCACACGTAGCAGACGACAGAAGGCAAGCGGGTGTCGCATCAGCCACATAATATATTCTGAATGAAATCTGCATTGCTAACTAACTAAGGGTACCAGATGACGTCACAGGTGGGGGGAACAAAAACTCGGTATTCCCGTTTCTTCTTTGCATTTTTTTTGTAAGAATTGGATGCGACGTCAAAAGTAGGACATCTGAGAGAGAGAGAGAGAGAGAGAGAGAGAGAGAGAGAGAGAGAGAGAATTTTTTTCACAGCAGTAGCAGTATGAGAATTACCTTTATTATAATATGACAATATACATTTTATTAATGTATTTTTTGTATGAATTGGATACGACGTCAAAAATAGGACACCTGAGAGGAGAGAGAGAGAGAGAGAGAGAGAGATTCTGTTTTTTCACAGCAGCAGTATGAGAATTCGTCGATGAAATGACGATATACATTTTAATAGCATGCTGGTCATTCTTCTCTCTCTCTGTCTCTGTCTGTGACTCTCTCTCTCTCTCTCTCTCTCTCTCTCTCGTTCTAATAGCCGGAACGCTCTCTATTGGCTCACGAATGTGTAACTAATAGCCGCTATTAAATACGATTCACACTGAAAGTGGACAGACCCCTGGCTATTAATCTCGGCCAGGGAGACAAGGTGGCAGAGAACTAGTGGCCTTGGCTGCTCTCTCTCTCTCTCTCTCTCTCTCTCTCTCTCTCTCTCTCTCTCTCTCTCTCTTATTTTTTACGTTTTTTTTGTGCCTTTATTCCTTGATCTTCCTTCCAGGCTTTTATTTTTCTAATCTCTCTCTCTCTCTCTCTCTCTCTCTCTCTCTCTCTCTCTCTCTCTCTCTTTCTGTTCTACTATGCAATTTTTCTTTTAATATGCTCATTTTCCCTAAATCTATTTTGTTTTCCTAAAAGAGTCTGTCTGTTTATCTATCTATTTTATTCCTATTTCCCTTACTTTTATGGTGTTATATTTCTCTCTCTCTCTCTCTCTCTCTCTCTCTCTCTCTCTCTCTCTCTCTCTCTCTCTTTTTTCTTTGTGTTGCGAGATATCTGTCCACCTGTCAGTCTATTCAGATCTCTCTCTCTCTCTCTCTCTCTCTCTCTCTCTCTCTCTCTCTCTCTCTCTCCTTCCTGGTGGAAAATTCCCTTTAGTGTTTACACAGGCCTTCCGTCCATTTCGAACAGAGAGTGTTTGACGAAGTGAGCATCAGTCCTCGTGTAATGTTTAATGAAGAACCACCGTAGAGCCCTCTATTACGTTTGTCATATAAACACTCCGGGTAATTGAGCATCTCTTTGGCGAATCCCATTGCAAACAGTCCAACTTGGATATATGGGACGTCTCCCCCGTTTCGGCTGACTGGTTTTCAGGGATACGTATGGGTCCTAGCTGGTTATTTTTGGGGTTGTGGGTTGCCACTTATGATCTCTAATGGTTTTAGCTCAGATTTTGCTCTGTCGTCAGGAGACTAGCATTTATGTTCATTATTATTATTATTATTATTATTATTATTATTATTATTATTATTATTATTATTATTATTATTATTATTATTATTACTTCCACAACTTTGCTCTGAGGCTGGATCCTCTGGACCCTGCCTCCTGAGGATCTATGGTTCTGAGGATCCAAGGATCTGAGGTCTTCTCAGGATTCCAACATTTTGTTAAACATCCTTGCTGGTGCCAGGCAATACATCTTTCTGATTTGCGTATCCAATCCTCCCCAGGTTCCTCTGAGGTTCTTTGGGATTACTCTCCAGTTTCCTCCTGAGGTTCTCTGGGATTGCTGTCCAGGTTCCTCCTGAGGTCCTCTGGGGTTGCTGTCCAGGTTTCTCCTGAGATTCTCTGGGGTTAATCTCCAGGTTCCTCCTGAGGCTGTCTGGGATTGATGTCCAGGTTCCTCCTGAGGTTCTCTGGGATTATCTCCAGGTTCCTCCCGAGGTTCTCTGGGATTGCTGTCCAGGTTCCTCCTGAGGTTCTCTGGGATTGCTGTCCAGGTTCCTCCTGAGGTTCTCTGGGATTGCTGTCCAGGTTCCTCCTGAGGTTTTCTGCGATTGCTGTCCAGGTTCCTCCTGAGGTTCTCTGGGCTTGCTGCCCAGGTTCCTTCTGGGGTTCTCTGGGATTAATCTCCAGATTCCTCCTGGGGTTCTCTGCGATTGCTGTCCAGGTTCCTCCTGAGGTTCTCTGGGCTTGCTGCTCAGGTTCTTTCTGAGGTTCTCTGGGATTAATCTCCAGGTTCCTCCTGAGGTTCTCTGGGATTAATCTCCAGGTTCCCGGGGATTAATCTCCAGGTTCCCTCTGAGGTTCTCTGGGATTGCTGTCCAGGTTTCTCCTGAGGTTCTCTGGGATTAACCTCCAGGTTCCTGCTAAGGTTCTTTGGGATTATTCTCCGGGTTCCTCATGAAGTTCTCTGGGATTAATCTCCAGGTTCCTCCTGAGGTTCTTTTCATTATTTTTCCTGTCTTAAGGGCGACATGGCCCCTAAGATTTTATGCTCAAGGACCAATTTCCTTATAGCTCAAAAAACAAGGCATTCCTCTCCCCTAACACCATAATCCTCTATGCGCAAAATGTCATTAGTTCCGCTTCTAAGAAATTAAGTAAACTTATTACAGCGAGTTCGTTTGGCTCTTTAGTGGGAATAAGAAGTTGTAGGTAAATTCATTTAAATATAAATGACACAAACACATTTTCACAAATGGGCATCTAAGCCAACATCGGGTAAAAAATACAAGCATTTTCGCGTCTCAAGAGGCTATAAAGTATCCCACGTTCTTATTACTGAGAGAGAGAGAGAGAGAGAGAGAGAGAGAGAGAGAGAGAGAGAGAGAGAGAGAGAGAGAGAGAGAGAGAGAGAGAAGGCTAATTAACAGATCTCAGGGGTGTCGTAATGAGGAAGACGAGAGAGAGAGAGAGAGAGAGAGAGAGAGAGAGAACATCTCGCAAGCACTGACTGAGGATTACACCATTACCTCATTTCTCATCTCCCGGTCTGACAACCAGAGATGTAGCTTGGCAGCATCCGGCGGGCAGACCCTTGGGACGAAGCAGATTGAGCTGAGCCCTTCCTTTTTCTCCCCCTTCAGGATTGCCGGGGGGGGGGGAGTGTTCTCGTTGTGGGAGGCTGTTGTATGTCACTTTTTTAATCAGTCTCATTCTTCCTGAGGTAACCATATGTTTGGTGTAACTGTGTGTGTGTGTGTGTGTATATATATATATATATATATATATATATATATATATATATATATATATATATATATATATATATATATATATATATATATATATAACAGATATAGAGATATATACAGAGACTCTGAACAGAGAGAGAGAGAGAGAGAGAGAGAGAGAACGATACATACATGTAATATTTAGTAGAGGCTCAGGAGTCATCCCCGTGAAGAGAATTTCCTCCTGAGTGCAGGAAACGAACGGATTCCCAAGAGAGAGAGAGAGAGAGAGAGAGAGAGAGAGAGAGAGAGAGAGAGAGAGAGAGAGAGAGAGAGACGTAAAGTCTCTTTGAGAGACACTGAGATATAACCCCTCCCCCTCCTCCCTACTCCCCCTCCCACCTCTCACCTCCCCCATAAGACATTTCAGTTTCGGGCAAGTCTGCGACACCAGAAGAGAGAGAGAGAGAGAGAGAGAGAGAGAGAGAGAGAGAGAGAGAGAGAGAGAGAGAGAGAGAGAGATTTACAAAAGGATTTGGAATTGTAAAGGTGACTCTCTCTCTCTCTCTCTCTCTCTCTCTCTCTCTGGTCTCTCTCTCTCTCTCTCTCCTGGCCCCCTCTCTCTCTCTCTCTCTCTCTCTCCTGGTCCCCCTCTCTCTCTCTCTCTCAATCTCCTGGTCGGATTTGGGCATGAGACCCGCAACCCCACTCCCAAATGTCACAGCTCATCTCACCCCTGGTCTAAACAACGAATCACGTGTCATTCATTCAACATGGCGATTTCATTTTAGAAAGATTCATTTCTGAAATCTTAAAAAAAAATGTTCTGTCAGTTATATCTTTATATCAGCATCATACAATTATATAATCATTATTATCATCATTTTCGTTTTCATTCGTGACTACGAATCACTAAACGATTTCGTGACGGTCGTTTCGTGATAGACCTGAGGAGGAATAAGTATAAAAATCTACTGACGTAATATAATCCATTATTTTATTGGATCTTGGAAGCTGTAGCGAGTCTGGACTGTTTACCGGGAGCGTTCTGTGTCAGAATCTAACCACCAATTTTTCAAGGCTTTTCAATCACATCTATTGGTTTTATTGTGGCTAAACGCCCGCAGATTCATCTTCCCACTTCCTATTTCTTAAGAGTGAATATCTGGACCTGAGGAGGAATAAATGTGAACATTTACTGACGTTATATAGTCCATTATTTTACTAGATCTTGGAAACTGTCGCAGTGCTGGATTGTTTACCGGGAGCGTTCTCTACTTCAGAATCTAACACCACCCTTTTTTGTACGCCTTTTTGAGGCCGACATAATTGCTTTTATTATGGCTAAACGCCCACTAATTGATCTTCCCACTTCCTATTTCTTAAGAGTGAATAATCTTGACCCGAGGAGGAATAAATATGAAAAATTAATTCCTGCAATCGTCCATGATTTTATTGGATTTTGAAAGCTGAAGCGGTGCTAGATTGTTTACCGGGATCGTTCGCTGCGTCAGAATCTAACACCAATTTTTTAAGCCTTTTTGAACCAGATCTATTGGTTTTATTGTGGCTAAACAGCCCACAAATTGATCTTCCCACTTCCTATTTCATAAAGCGGAATAACTTTGCCCGCCTCGGTCGCTTTCAGCTCTTAGAAGAACGTTCTTTTGTTAAATAGGCCTTAGTTTTCTTGACAGACCCTTGTAAGCCATTTTGAATCAGATCTATTACTTTCATTGCGTCTCAACGCCCGTCGTTTGAATATCCCACTTCCCGTCTCACGTCTCCTTGATGTATGCTCAAGGAAAATGTATAATTTTGCCCCTCTCGGTGGCTTTTAGCTCTCAGGAAAATGTTCGTGTGTTAAATATGTCTTCGTTCTCTTGATAGTCTTACCCTAGTACCCGAGTCATCCACAGGACACACGAATTGCGTGACTCAGCTTTGACATTTCAAGGTTATACATAATGGACGTTTGCGTGATGACTCAACTCGGGGGGAGAGAGAGAGAGAGAGAGAGAGAGAGAGAGAGAGAGAGAGAGAGAGAGAGAGAGAGAGCTGGATATCCAAGTAGTTACCTCGCCTATTAATGTGTGTAGTGAAAGGTGGTTTTGTGTTGCGTGGAGAGAGAGAGAGAGAGAGAGAGAGAGAGAGAGAGAGAGAGAGAGAGAGAGATTGAAATATGAATAACAGTACTTGGGAATAATACAGTTTATCACAAATTACTCTCCCACGAGAGAGAGAGAGAGAGAGAGAGAGAGAGAGAGAGAGAGAGAGAGAGAAGCTGTACTTATGAAAATATGTATAACAGTACATAGGAATATTTCCATTTATCAGATTACTCTTCCACATTGGAGAGAGAGAGAGAAAAGATACCACTCTGAGAGAGAGAGAGAGAGAGAGAGAGAGAGAGAGAGAGAGAGAGAGAGAGAGAGAGAGCGAGAGAGAGAGAGAGCGATAATACCAAAAACCACGGACATAGAGAAACATCATTAAAACGAGCAATAAGCAGTTCAGCTTATCCGCGACCTTGATTCTCGTGCGTGACAATAATAGCTATCTTATTCCTGATTCGTGCTCCTGATTCGTCCTTTCAGCAGCGTTTTCGTCCGAAGCATTCGTCAGAGGGGAACACGGAGGAAGTCACGAATGCGTTCGTGAATCGAGAATCATATTAGCGGGGTTGAAATGGCTCATGAGAACAAAAGATTTAGGCAGGAGGAAGTACGGTAGATATAAATAAGTAAAAAATGCGCCGAAGTTTCTTCGGCGCAATCGAGTTTTCTGTACAGCCGCTACGACGTATAATCTATGCCACCGAAAATGGATCTATCTTTCGGTGGTTTAGGGTATAATGCTGTTTGAGCCGCAGCACATGAAACTTTGACCACGGTCCGGTGGTGGCCTATCCTTTATGGATGCCAGACGCATGATTATGGCTAACTTTAACCTTAAATAAAATAAAAACTACTGAGGCTAGAGGGCTGAAATTTGGTATGTTTGATGATTGGAGGGTGGGTGATCAGCCTACCAATTTGCAGCCCCCTAGCTTCAATAGTTTTTAAGATCTGAGGGCGGCCAGAAAAAAGTGCGGACAGAATAAAATGCGGACGGACTGACAAAGCCGGCACAATAGTTTTCTTTTACAGAAAACTAAGACGTATTGTTGCTCCTTTATTTTAATTCGCTAATTTTTAATAAATAGCAAATAGCTTGTTTCATAAGAAAGAGTGAAGTAAATAGAAGAACTAGCAATAGAAATTGACGGGTAAATAGATTAAATAGAGAAATTACGAGGATATTGCTAGCCGCCGAAATGTTTAGGAGGACATGAGATATGAAAAACATATTATTCCTTGTTCATTTTTGCCCGCTAATTTGGATTAAATAGCCAATAGTCTGTTTCAGGAGAATGAAGGAAATAGATAGATGAACTAGCAACAGAAATTGACGGACAAATAGATTAAATAGAGAAGTTACGAGGCTATTACTAGCCATGTAAACTTCTATTATATGTTCAGATATCGGATTGAAATAGTTCTCTTTAGGAATATACAACTGGCTTTCAGAATACCTGTTGTCAATAAACAAACAGACAAGCAAATAGTGTCTGTTGAAGGAGAGAGAGAGAGAGAGAGAGAGAGAGAGAGAGAGAGAGAGAGAGAGAGAGAGAGAGAGAATTGTGAAACCAAGATTCCCTACCCACCTCTCAAGAGAGAGAGAGAGAGAGAGAGAGAGAGAGAGAGAGAGAGAGAGAGAGAGAGAGAGAGAATTGTGAAACCAAGATTCCCTACCCACCTCTCAAGAGAGAGAGAGAGAGAGAGAGAGAGAGAGAGAGAGAGAGAGAGAGAGAGAGAGAGAGAGAGAGAGAATTGTGAAACCAAGATTCCCTACCCACCTCTCAAGAGAGAGAGAGAGAGAGAGAGAGAGAGAGAGAGAAACCAAGAGAGAGAGAGAGAGAGAGAGAGAGAGAGAGAGAGAGAGAGAGAGAGAGAGAGAGAGAGAGAATTGTGAAACCAAGATTCCCTATCCCACCCCCAAGAGAGAGAGAGAGAGAGAGAGAGAGAAATTGTAAAACCAAGATTCCCCTATCCCACCTCCCAAGAGAGAGAGAGAGAGGTACAACCGAATAAAATCGATTTATCAGAAACTTTCACAAAAGAAATTGACAGATGAAAGAGACAATGCGGATGACTCCTCTCAGGAACCACTACACAGCCTCTAATTCCATCTCCTCTCTCTCAAAAGGTCCTCCTCCTCCTCCTCCTCCTCCTCCTCCTCCTCCTCCTCCTCCTCCTCCTCCTCCTCCTCCTCCTCCTTCTCATTGAGAGAGAGAGAGAGAGAGAGAGAGAGAGAGACTCTAATGAAATTATTAACAGAGACTCATTCTTTCTGTAACCAGTTTTAGGCTCTGGTGAAATTATTAGCAAATAATCATCCTCTCTATAACCATTTTTAGGCTCTAATGAAATTACTAGCAAATACTCATCCTTCCTATAACCAGTTTTAGACTGTAATGAAGTTATTAGCAAATAATAATCCTCTCTATAACCATTTTTAGGCTCTAATGAAATTATTACCAAATAATCAGCCTTTCTATAACCAGTTTTAGGCTTTAATGAAATTATTAGCAAACAATCCTCCTTTGTATAACTAGTTTTATCCTCCAATGAAATTATTAGCAAATAATCATCCTTTCTATAGCCAGTTTTAGGTTCTGATGAAATTATTAGCAAAATAATCAGTTTTCTCTATAACCAGTTTTGTCCAGTTTTGTCCTCAATGAAATTATTAGCAAATAATCATCCACTCTATAATCAGTTTCGGCCTCATCCTCTCTATAACCAGTTTTGTCCTCCAATGAAATTATTAGCAAATAATCATCCACTCTATAATCAGTTTTGTCCTCCAATGAAATTATTAGCAAATAATCATCCTCTCTATAATCAGTTTTGTCCTCCAATGAAATTATTAGCAAATAACCATCCTCTCTATAACCAGTTTAGACTCTGATGAAATTATTAGCAAAGAATCAGCCTCTCTATAACCAGTTTTGTCCTCCAATGAAATTATTAGCATATAATCATCCTTCCTATGACCAGTTTTCAGCTCTGATGAAATTATTTGCCAGGTGTTCAAGCCACATCAATTTCAAAGCAGATAATCATCTTTTTTTTTTTTAACCAGTTCGAGCTCTTAATGAAATTTTCATCAAATAATCATCCTTTCTATAACCAGTTTTGGCCTCTAATGAAATGACTTACCAGTTTAAAACCAGTCATTAAATCTAAAGCAAGAAATTATTATCCAATCTGAAAACCAAAGTCTTGATTGGATTTAATCCCAAATTTAATTCGTTGCCGAGAGAAGATTTTCATTTCAAAAACCACCCAAATGTTTAGGCACCTAAACAAGGGGGGTCGGGGGCGGGGTGGGGGTGCGATCGATAACATATGGAAGCGACCGAAGAAGAAGAAGAAGAAGAAGAAGAAGAAGAAGAAGAAGAAGAAGAAGAAGAAGAAGAGGAGAAGGAGGAGGAAGGAGGAAGAAGAAGAGGAGGAGGAGGAAAGAGAAAAAGGAAAAAGAAGAAGAAGAAGAAGAAGAGGAGGAGGAGGAGGAGGAGGAGGAGGAGGAGGAGGAGGAGGAGGAGGAATAAATATTCTCTTCCACAACCACAGGATTATTCTAGAGGCACCTGTCACCTCCACCACCGTCTGGTATCTAATTACCTGAGAGGGAATTTTCTCCTTAATTATCATTTATTCATTCGTTCGTTTTTATCATCTTTTTTTGTTCTCGGTTTTTGTTTGGTGGGATTCGAGATGGGAGAATTTTTAGTTTTATTTATTTATTTTTTATTTTTTCGTAAGGACGATGTGACAGGAACTGCGAGATTTTCCACCTGTTACACCTTTCAAACCTTTTACTATCAATTTCCGTTTCAGCGCTGAATGACCTCGTAGCCCCCAGCGCTTGGCCTCTGGCCTAAATTCTATATTCTCTCTATCTAACTTCAAGACTTCGGAAAATAAGGATTTATAATTATTATAATTACGTAAAGGTTTAGGTCAGCTCCAACGCATTTTGATTTTATTTTTACCTGTATTTTTATTTTCCTCAGAACCAAAAAGCGTCGCCTCTCCATTCACGGGATTCCCCGAAGTCCTAGTTTTGAATTCCACTTCTCCCCTCCTGGAATTCCATTCTTTTCCTGCCCTCGAATTTTGTTGTGAATTTCGATTCCTCGTACAATTTTTAATTCCACTCCGTTTGCTGTGTGAAATACACTGCAAATTCAATTATATTTTTCTTCCCAGAGCCCTAATTCTGTTTTGAATTTCAGTTCTTGGAGTCTTTGAATTCCATTTTCTTAACTCTTTAAATTCCACTTCATGCAACTTTAATTCCCACTTTCTCTGGCAGTCATAATTCTACATTCTTTTGAATATGATTTTTATTGATTTATTAATATTTCCATTCGGCACTCGCCTCCCCCCTAATTCAATTGTAAATATGGCTTCTCTCTGTCTTTTAAATTCCACTAAATTTTATATAATAAATCCACATAATTCATCTTGAATTCCACTCTCCCCACTCTCTGAATTCCATTTAAAATTCCACCCCACTTTATGAAGGCTTTGTTGAATTCTTGTTTTGAATTCAACTCTTAGCAGTCTTTGAATTCCACTGCATACAGCTACTGCAGATTTTTCTTAGTCCAGTTTTCACAGTGAACAAATATCACTCAGTGGACTCGTTCAAGTGCTTTATAAATAATAATAATAATAATCACTCTTCAAAATGTTTCCCTTCCAGTCAAATAATAATAATAATAATAATAATAATAATAATAATAATAATAATAATAATAATAATAATAATAATAATAATAATAATAATAATCACACTTCAAAATGTTTCCATTCCAGTCAGTCGAATGTCACGTCATTCCTAGAATTCCTTTTCGAAATTCCTTGTAGGAATTCTTTTTAGGAATTCCTTTCCGGAATTCCTATTTTTCCTGACTGTCCTTCCCAATTCTCCTCCTCAGCCAGTCAAAAAAAAAGAAGAAGAAGAAGAAGAAGAAAAATGAGGACAGTAGCTTTATATCTTACGAGACTTTCCACGCCAGTCACTTTCACTGGTCGTCAAACTCTCGCTTGCATTTCCACCTTTTCAACCGTTGGGTCGTCCTCTGTTCGGTTCTCGTCTTTCTGTGAGCCTGTCTTCTTTCATCTATTCTCTTTTCTTTTGTCGCATTATCTTTCTTAAAAGGAAGTGTCTGGTTTGTTGTCTTTGTTGTAGAAGAAAATATATTCATTGTTGTTTTTCTTTCTTGTAAAAGAAGATATAATTTTTGTTGTCTTCTTTTGTCTTGTGAAAGAAAATGTTGTCTTTGTTGTCTTTTTTTCTTGTAAAAGAAAATATCTTCATTGTTTTTTTTCTTGTAAAAGAAAATATTATGCTTTTTTTCTTGTAAAAGAAAATATTTTGTTGTCTTTTTTTCTTGTAAAAGAAAACGTCTTGTCTTTTCTTTCTTAAAAGAAAATATCTCTTGTTATCTTTTCTCACTGAAAAAGAAAACATCTCATCATTTTTTTGTAAAAGAAAAATATCTTGTCGTCCTTTTTTCTTGTTAAAGGAAATATCTCTTGTTATCTTTTTCTTGTTAAAGAAAATATCTCTTGTTATCTTTTTCTTGTAAAAGAAAATATCTCTTGTTATCTTTTTCTTGTAAAAGAAAATATATTTTCTCATCTATTTTCTTGTAAAAGAAAACATCTCTTGTTATCTTTGTCTTGGAAAAGAAAATATCTCTTGCTATCTTTTCTTACTGAAAAAGTAAACATCTCTTGTCATCTTTTCTCCTTGCAAAAGAAAATATATCTTTTTATCTTCTCTCCTTGCAAAAGGAATATGTTTTCCCCTTGTAAAAGAAACAATTTTTTTCTTTATCTTGTAAAAGAAACTATATATTTTTTTTTTATATTTTCTCCTGGAGAAGAAAATATCTCTTTTTTCCCTTTTACAGTCGCGGGTTCTTTGGTAAACGAGGTTTAACAGCCGCGGACCACAGACTTTTCGAAACGACTCAGTGATGTATTATGTACCGTAGTCGACTCCTGCCTGACATTAGCTTTCTCGAGTCCAGATCGACAGCGGTCGAGTCCGTGAGGAAAGGATGATGTATGTATGTATGTATGTATATAATTATATACATATATATATGTATTAGTCATCCTTTTCTGCTTTCCTCTCTTTCTTACTCCTCCTCCTCCTCCTCCTCCTCCTCCTCCTCCTCCTCCTCCTCCATTTGCACCTGTCTCTTTCTCTTTCCCCTCACAGAAAATGCAGCTCCCAGGAGATGTCGAGCCGAGATGAATTACCGAACGTTAAAACTCGTGTATGTTCCAGCGGAGAGAGAGAGAGAGAGAGAGAGAGAGAGAGAGAGAGAGAGAGAGAGAGAGAGAGAGAGAGAGAGAGAGAGAGAGAGAGGGGAGGCTGAGGCGTTTCAGTTATAACTACGATGTATTCATTTGGGATTATAATTCAAGTGATATAATTATCACCTACTGAAATTGTAGAAGGAATTTCATACATAATCATTAATACATACACACACACACACACACACACACACACACACACACACACACACATATATATATATATATATATATATATATATATATATATATATATATATATATATATATATATATATAATATTTATCTTTTAATTGCACTAGACTGGAAAATTGACAGTACATACGAGTTAATATTTGGAAGAATAAGAATACTTGCCCGGCTGGTTTGAACCATCGAGGACAGATGTGATAGGAGATTTGAATGCAAACGTTTAAGTCACAGAGAATGGGGTGCATATTAGTTGTAGAGATCAGATAACAAATGTTCATTAATGAATCTAAATATCAACAGGAAGGGACTTTTAAGTACTTCACTGTCAAGAAAACAATCATTTGCAATATATCTAAATTTTACATATTCCAATTCCAATTTATTCCCAAAATTCTAAAAAAAAAACCAAGATAGTTTAAAGATTTTCAGACACAAAAGCACACATTTGCGGAAGTTTGACCTTTAGCCCAAATTTTATATATTCCTATTCCAATTTATCCCCAAAATTCTGAAAGAAAAATCTCAGGTAATTAATGATTTTCAGAGACACACAAAAGCATACATTCAATATTGAACAGAACCGCCCGCTCCAACAACAAAGGAGCCATATTTGTTAAGGGGCTTTTTTGCATCTAATAAAAGACAGGAAATTGGGAAAAATAGCATACAATGCATAACGAAAGTAACCAGGGGGAAAAAATGATCAGATTATTAAGGTAGGGGAGAATTGGGTTGATAATTACAGGGGGAAGAAATAGGATGGGAGAGAAAAATAACCGGGGAGTTCATAACACAACGTATGAGAGAGAGAGAGAGAGAGAGAGAGAGAGAGAGAGAGAATTCTCTTTCTGTTTCCCTCAAAGTATGGGTATGAGAGAGAGAAAGAGAGTCACTCTCATTCTATCTCCCTTACAGTGTATGATAATGAGAGAGAGAGAGAGAGAGAGAGAGAGAGAGAGAGAGAGAGAGAGAGAGAGAGGAACCTGCCAGCCTGAAGTACTGAGTCACAGCCGTGCAATTGATTACTTCTCCCACCTGTACTGGCCCGGGAGATAAAGAGAGAGAGAGAGAGAGAGAGAGAGAGAGAGAGAGAGAGAGAGATGCACAAGGGGGAGAGAAAGAATTCACAGGAAATGAGACGGGGGAGAGGCATAAAGGGACTTTTCCCAAAGACTGGAGGTGGAGGAAGAAGATTGCATAGAAACAGAAAATGAGTATAAAAATACAATTTTTTTCACTTTAAGGGAAATTATTATTATTATTATTATTATTATTATTATTATTATTATTATTATTATTATTATTATTAATGTGCGGTTAAGTTATGGTTAGTCTCTGTTTAATGTATGGTTAATCTGTAGTTAATGAATGGTTTATCTGTGGGTAATTTGTGTTTAATGTATGGTTAACCTATGATTATATATGGTTAATGGGTGGTAAACCTATGGCTAATGTTTGGGTAATCAATGGTTAATGTAAGGTTAATCTGTGGTTAATCTTTGGCTAATGTTTGGTTAATCCACGGTTAATGTATGGTTAATATATGGTTAATCTATGGTTAATGTATGGTTAATCTTTGGTAAATCTATGGCTAATGCTTGGTTAATCCATGGTTGTTAATGTATGGTTAATATATAGGTTAATATATGGTTAATCTCTTGTTAAAGTATGGTTAAATTATGTTAAAGTATGGTTGATTTATGTGGTTAATCTGTGGTTAATCCATGGTTGATTTATGTGGTTAATCTGTGGTTAATCCATGGTTGATTTATGTGGTTAATCTGTGGTTAATCCATGGTTAATGTTATGGTTAATCTCTTGTTAAAGAATAGTATATTTATGGTTAACCTGTGGTTAAATCTGTGGGTAATGTATGGTTAATGAATGGCTAATCTAATGGTTAGTTAAAGGATGGTTAATGTGTGATTAATGAATGAATGGCTAATCCATGGTTAATCTGAGGTTAATGTGTGGTTAATCTGCGGTCTTTATGTACAGATTCGCGTTAAAACCAACCAGGTTTCTCTCGCAACGCACGAGGGGCGAAGGCTGGTCCTGACTCGTTAGCGGCAACAAAGAAGTACTGAATCATATCTATTTTCATCCGAAACGAAGCCCGCTCCCTCTCTCTCACAGAGGAGAGAGAGAGAGAGAGAGAGAGAGAGAGAGAGAGAGAGAGAGATAGAGAGAGATAAGCTTTCATTTATTTCCCACGTTGAGGGGGTTTTTGCTCCCTTATCACGCATACCGAGAGAGAGAGAGAATATGAATTTCGGTTATGGCACACACAAGGGGAAAAGATACTTTTAGATAGATGTAAAAATGGGTCGAAAACATTCGCATTCTTTTTGTCATCTCCATCGATGGAGACAGACACACGGACAGACAGAACTATTCTCCTTCATTTATCATTCTCTGCCTCCTGTTCAGCTTTCAATATGTTAATTTCTATCTCCTCCATTGGAGTGAATATATTGTTTCAGTTCTTGAGTAACTAAAGATGGCTTAAAGATAATTTAACACATTTTAATTTTGGTTATATTACATATGCATGTGTGTTTGCATCAGTCCAGGATTGGAATAGTGAGTGAAAGATTTTCTTTACTAGTGTCTGAATCTGCTTGAATGGGTTAAGAGGACGAGGGAGGATGAGTGTGCTTGGTGATTTAAATGTAAAAGTCAAGGCACGGAGAAAGATTTTTCAAAGCTTTCAGTCAAAAGGCTCACGAAGTCGATGAGATTGGAAAAAGTCCTGAGAAAATGTATCTTGGAAGAGGCAAGATGTTGAGAAAACGCAGTTTTCTTCAGTACTGTAAATTACTGAAGAAAACCTGTGTCTTCTTAACATATTGCCTGTTCCAAGAAATTTTCTCAGAACTGTTTCCAGTCTCATCAACTTATACATCACTAAACAGTCAGCTTTGAAAACTCTTTTATCCATGCCTTAACTTTTATGTTTAAATCACCTAGCACAATCATCCTCTCTCGTGCTCTTACCTCATTTATGCGGACTCAGATTCTAGAAAAACCCTCTTCCTCTCACTATTCCATTCCTGGACTGATACGTACACACAGTCATACATATATATATTTAATATAACTGAAAATTAAAATGTATTAATACTGTAAATATTCTTGGAATAAATTCCTCTCTCAAAGCTTCTCCTTGACCACAAAGGTAAGATACACAATTACCTTCACCTCACTTATTTGGTAACCCTTAGTTTAGCAGCTGAAGAATACATTATATATTCATGACATATTCACAGCATATGTAAATGAACTTGCCATACAATTCATATTCACATCTCAAAAGTGAATTTGCAAATTATTAACATCCATTTTCGTATTCAAATTCCCAGCCAACACTCCCCTTTCCCCCCAAAAACATTTCCATAATATCATGCCAGTGCACGAACTTTGGGTTAGTGCCGTCGGTGTGCCTCATGCAGTGCACTATAGGCATTAGATAAGGTTCTTTGCAGCGTCCATTCCTTAGGCCCCTAGCTGCAACCCCTTTCATTCCTTTTACTGTACCTCTGTTCATATTCTCTTTCTTCCATTTTGCTTTTATCCACCCTCTCATAACAATTGTTTGGTGCAACGGCAGAAAGGTTTTCCTCCTGTTCAACCTTTCAAACCTCTTTCCTTTTCAGCGTTGAATGACCTCGTAGGTCCCAGCGCATGGTTGGCCTTTGGCCCAAATTCTATATTCTATAATATTTGAGTCATCCTGCGGGGCCTCTGGCCCAACTCTGACATGAATCCAATTCTTCAACCGCTGAATAACAGAAATAAAACGCCACTTCTCGCAATATTTCACG
Source organism: Macrobrachium rosenbergii (assembly GCF_040412425.1). Taxonomy (NCBI): domain Eukaryota; kingdom Metazoa; phylum Arthropoda; class Malacostraca; order Decapoda; family Palaemonidae; genus Macrobrachium; species Macrobrachium rosenbergii. Next base: position 76,469,445 of record NC_089750.1, read on the forward strand.
GAATTTTATTTCACAGGAGTTTTCCCTCAAACGGCATTCGGGAAATGCCACCGAAATCCCAGGGGCTCAGGTCTCCTGAAGGAAATTTTAAAGAAGAGATGAAATTATTCCCGTTGGGTAACGCTGGCTGTCCACAAAAAGGGGTTGGAATTATTTTGGGAAGAGGGGTTGTGGGGGTGGCGGAGGGAAGGGAAGGGAATGGAATGGACGTTTGGCACATTTCTGGAATTCGGACACACACACACACACACACATATATATATATATATATATATATATATATATATATATATATATATATATATATATATATATATATATATATATATATATATATATGTGTGTGTGTGTGTGTGTGTGTATGGTGTGTGTGTGAGCGACATATATCTTAGCCCCTACTGTTCAGCTCAGATCTCCCACGGGATGACGTAGCCCCCACTCTCTCTCTCTCTCTCTCTCTCTCTCTCTCTCATCATCTCACATCATTCAAAGCGCCGCTCCCAACCCACAAAAAGAGACAGACTGTAAATAGATGTTATGATCTAACGTCCTTCATCTTTAAAACCTGTTCCCAGATTGCCCTCTCTCTCTCTCTCTCTCTCTCTCTCTCTGCCTGTGTAACAAACTGTATAGAAAGCAACATTCATGTGTCTGTTAATTAGGTAAACTAAGATTCTGTGTCTCTCTCTCTCTCTCTCTCTCTCTCTCTCTCTCTCTCTCTCTCTCTCTTTATCCATTGATGGCCAGAGCGCAACCAGACCAGCTAACTTAATAAATAAGGATCACATGAGAAAGGGACAGCTGTTTCCAGTCGCTTGGAAATGATCGGGAATCGATCAATAATGATATTTTTAACTCTCTCTCTCTCTCTCTCTCTCTCTCTCTCTCTCTCTCTCTCTCTCTCTCTCTCTCTCTCTCTCTCTCTCTCACGCTGACTGATGACGGTCTATTGATAGGGAGATCGAGTGTCGCTGGAAATCGCTGGTATCTGTTATAAAAACATGTCAACAACTTGTTGTGCACATATCATGAACAAGTTGAAAACAAGTTAACGGCCTTAATTAGGGTAGGAGGTTTTGGCCTGTGCTGGAGATCTCTGGTATCTAATGGTGAGTCCTCTTTACATTGAAACATACCATAAACATGTCAGCAACTTGTTACATACATATCTCAAACATGCTGAAAACAAGTCAGCAATCTTATTGGAGATTGAAGCTTTGGCAAGTGCTGGAAGTCGCTGGTATCTAATGGTGGGCCCTCACAACAGTGAAGCCTATCATGAACATGTCAGCAGCTTGTTGCATACATATTACAGACATGTTGGAAACAAGTCAACTTCTTTATTAGGAGAATGAAGCTTTTGCTAATGCAGGAAATCACTGGTATGTAATGATGAGTCCTCATTACATTTAAACATGTCATAAACATGTCAGCAACTTGATACATACATATCATAGACATGTTGAAAAAAGTCGATGACCTGAATTGGAGAATGAAGCTTTCGCTGATGCAGAAAATCACTGGTATCTAATGATGAGTCCCTTTTACAGTGAAACATGTCATAAACATGTCAACAACTTGTTACATACATAACACAGGCATGTTGGAGACAAGTTGACGACAATAATTGGAGAGTGAATCTTTGAATAGTGCTGGAAACTCGTATGAAGTACTGCTTAGTCAACCAGCAAGTTGCTAATTTATATACAACATGTTTGTGATGTGTGGCATTCATAATTGCAATGAATAAATATTTTATTAACGTTAAATTTAATAGATAAAATAATAAGTGGTTATAACAGAACCACCTAAAGTGTTAAGGAGCATCCACACTGCAGTAGAACTTGTCACAAACACGTTGGCAACTTATTGCACACAGATCACAAACAGGTTGTGTAGAAGTTAATGACTCAGTGCTGGTATTGAGAATTGCTTCATCTGTGGATCCAGCATTGGACATAGGTTCGTTCCCCAATGACGGCCGTTGAGTTGTTGCCGACTTGTTTACAAACTGATTGTGATATGTATGTAACAAATTGCCGACATGTTTATGACATGTCTGATACCAGTGATACTTGACGAGCAAAATGAAGGATTAAAATCGATTAAAATTTGAAAATACCAAATGAAATAAATGAAATTGTCTGTTGCATAACAGAAATTTTCCCTCTTGCGATTGTTCTGCTAAAATGAGGCTTTACTGTTGCATAAGAGAAATCATTTCTCTTGCAACTGTTCTGCTAAAATGAGGTTTTTTGTTTGGCAAATTCAGCTGCCTGTGCTCGGGAATTCTTAGAGGAAAATCGGCCAAAATATTCGGCCGTTTGTCAGCGTCCAAAATTGTACAAATGTTGGCTGGTTTCTTCTCATTATTAATGGGATGGATATTTTCATTCATGGAAGGTTTCGAGAACAAACGAAGAAATGAAAAAAAGAGAAAATATAGCTTTGAAGTTCGTGCATTTGAATTGCAGTAGGAATCCCAGTGGGGATGAAATTTGAAAAGAAAAATAAAGAAAAGAAACATGTAGATATGGTGATCGTTGCAGATTGCAGTATATATCATGGAGATATATATATATATATATATATATATATATATATATATATATATATATATATATATATATATATATATATATATATATATATATATATATATATATATATATATATATATATATATATGTTTGTGTTTGTATTGAAGCAATTAGAACGTTAAATGTCATGTGAGAGAGAGAGAGAGAGAGACAGAGAGAGACAGAGAGATAGAGAGAGAATGTATGTATGTATGTATGTACATATGTATGTGTTTGTGTTTATAGTCAAACAATTACAAATTTAAACCCACTGAGAGAGAGAGAGAGAGAGAGAGAGAGATTGCATAAGATCCTCGCGTGTCAGGCATCATTCGTGTGCACAGCTATAATGAGTTTAGCGTCGATTACCCAAAGTAAAATAGGAGAGTAAGCGATGTTTCTCTCTCTCTCTCTCTCTCTCTCTCTCTCTCTCTCTCTCTCTCTCTCTCTCTCTCTCTCTCTCTCCTCTTTCGCCTAATGAATCGTTTCCCCCACAAAATGAAAGGTTAAAAAAAAGAGAGAGAGAAAAAAAAAAAAACCAGAACACGCTTACAACCCTTCTTTTGTTTTGGGGGCGCTACTAATCTCTCCATGGCGTGACACGCGCGACAAGTCTTTTTCTATTTTTGTTGTATTTTGGGGTTCTACCTCGTCCTCTGTGTGTATGCGAATATTCAGTGTATAGGTGTATATGTATGCGTATGTGTGTGTAGTGTATATGTATATATATGTACGTATGTACATATATTTATGTATGTATATATATATATTTATTTATTTATTTATTTGTATATATACATACATACATACAATCATATATATATATATATATATATATATATATATATATATATATATATATATACATCTATATATATGTATAAGCTACAAACACACACACATACATATTTATACATACATGCGTATATGCATATAATCATATATAAGCCTTATTCCAACTTCTCAAAAACCAACAGAGAGAGAGAGAGAGAGAGAGAGAGAGAGAGAGAGAGAGAGAGAGAGGAGGGGGGGAGGGAGGGGGAGAAGTGTGTCAGTCGACTACAATACCAGGGTGTTGGTTGTCGAATACAGTACCAGCTGGACAGAATACATTAAAGGCACCAGGTCACTGGACAAAAGACTTTGGTGCACACGAAATGACCCAGGTTATGCGATCAGATTTATTTATGGCCCCCCTCCTGGTGCATATTAGTCATCTGGTCGTTATTGTTATTATTATTATTATTATTATTATTATTATTATTATTATTATTATTATTATTATTATTATTATTAAGAAGATGAACCCCTATTCATATGGAACAAGCCCACCACAGGGGCCATTGATTTGATATTATTATTATTATTATTATTATTATTATTATTATTATTATTATTATTCAGAAGTTGAACCCCTATTCATGTGGAACAAGCTCACCACAGGGGCCATTGATTTGATATTATTATTATTATTATTATTATTATTATTATTATTATTATTATTAGATGACCCCTATTCATATGGAACAAGCCCACGTCATGAGCCATTGATTATTATTATTACTATTATTATTATTATTATTATTACACATAACAAGCCTGCAGGGACTGTTGACTCGAAATTCAAGCTGCCAAAGAATATTATGGGGTTCATTTGAAAGAAGTTACTGAAGACAATAAGAAATACAGATTACACAAACAATAATTTTTAGAGTTTTATTGTGGTGGGAAATTTTGATTTATATAAGGATTTTAGCCTCGTTTCCAAAGACAACTATTACATTGTGAATATAGTGCATCAGGTACCATAAAAAACATAACACAAAACGTAACAGGGAGAATAATACTTTCACAAAACAAAAAATAAAAACTGTTTCAAACCATCTTGAGCAACTGTGAAGAGGAAACAAACTCTTTCTAAAGTCTTTGCAACAACTCTTGGATAAAAGCCTTGTTCCAATCATAAAAAACGCAAAACAAAATAACATAAACAGAGAAGATATTACTTTTAAAAAAATCGGTTTAAACCCTCCAGCAACAAGGCTAAAAAGAAAAAAACTCGTTCTGAAGACTTTGCCGGAAACTCCGGGATAAAAGCCTTGTTCCAGTCATAAAAAAATTGTACAAAATAGCATAAACAAGGAACATAATACCTTCACAAAAAAAAAATATTAAAACCTCAAGCAACAATGCTGTAGAAAAAAACTCTTCCTGAAGACTTTGACAACAACTCAGGAATAAAAGCCATGTTCCAGCCATAAAAAAAAACACAAAACAAAATAACTTAAACAGGGAACATAATACCTTTGCAAAAAAAAAAAAAGCTATTTCAAACCCCCATCGGCGACAAGGCTAAAGAGAAAAAAAAAACTCTTATTAAAGACTTCTTCAATAACTCCTGGAATAAAAGCCATGTTCCAATCATAAAAAAAACATAAAGTAACATAAACAAGGAACATAATACCTTTGCAAAAAAAAACCTATTTCAAACCTCCAGCGGCGACGACTCTAAAGATAAAAAAAAAAAAATTTCTGAAGACTTTACCAACAACTCCTGGAATAAAAGCCTCGTTCCAATAACGTGCCATTCAACCAAAACACGCTCTTTTCTTTGTCATTTCCAATTAGGTGCATTTACCACAAGTTCCCGAGTGGATGTTGTTATCTCGTATCACGCTTCCGTGGAAAAAAAATAAGTGAAAAATGCCTCGAAGTTTCTTCGTCACAATCGAGTTTTCTGTACAGCCGACACAGCGTATAATCAAGGCCACCGAAAATAGATCTATCTTTCGGTGGTCTCGGTATGATGCTGTATGAGTCGCGTCGCGTGAAACTTTAACCACTGGTCGGTGGTGGCCTGTCCTATATCGTTGCCAAACTCACGATTAAAGCTAACTTTAACCTTAAATAAACTAAAAACTACTGAGGCTAGAGGGCTGCAATTTGGTATGTTTGATGATTGGAGCGTGGATGATCAACATACCGATTTGCAGCCCTCTAGCCTCAGTAGTTTGTAAGATCTCTGTAGTTTGTAAGATGTTTACCTCTGTCTACAAATTTATCTCTCTCTCTCTCTCTCTCTCTCTCTCTCTCTCTCTCTCTCTCTCTCTCTCTCTCTCTCTCAGTTCATTCCCACTTTCGCAAATATGTCAATAATCTTAAGTTGTATCATGTGATATATTCAGGGCCTGCAAGGTGTTTTACTCAATCAGAAGAGAGAGAGAGAGAGAGAGAGAGAGAGAGAAGAGAGAGAGAGAGAGAGAGAGAGAGAGAGAGAGAGATTAATTAAGGCATCCCTACTCGATATAAAAGGAGAGAGAATTATACCTGTAGAATCCCCACTTCGCAAGAGAGAGAGAGAGAGAGAGAGAGAGAGAGAGAGAGAGAGAGAGAGAGAGAGAGAGAAGCATCCCTACTCAGGATAAAAGGAGAGAAAGTAATTGCCTGTAGAATCCCCACCCCACAGAGAGAGAGAGAGAGAGAGAGAGAGAGAGAGAGAGAGAGAGAGAGAGAGAGAGAGAGTTAGTTCACAAAAATTGCACTTATTAATGCCACGAACAGTTCTCTTTAAAAACCATCTCTAATCACTAACCAAAAACTTCTTAATTGGCCCAGAATCCTAATCCACAAAGGTGTCATTACCCTAACGACTTCATTAGCGAACCCATTGTGAAGCCATGTCTCTCTCTCTCTCTCTCTCTCTCTTCCGATTTTCACGTCTCTTCCACAGATCTCTTGATAACACCTCCCATCAATAATGACTCACAATTATCGATCGTGAAAGCTAGTAGGTTTTGTCAACCAGAATTGGGAGGGTGGAGAATGGACCCACAGGAGTGGGGGGAGAAGGGAAAAGACCCACAAGGGTAAGTTTGGGGAAAGGGAGAAGGGGGCGGGGTAGGGAGGACTGCGGTGAAAGGCCAAACACACGCCCCTGGTCAGTCGAACAATGAGGGAAAGAACGGGACAGGTGAGATGGGCCGATAAAGTTGTTAGTAGTAATAGGAGACTCGAGCCTTTGCAACGCCTCCCCCTCCCACCTGGCTTAGAATGCCAACTACAATGGAAGCCGTCATCAAATCCCTTCGATTTGCGCCAGCTGGGAAATATGATCAGCTGATTTCAATTGCGATTAAAAGTCCTTTTTATCTTACAATGCATCGATTATATCGAACGGAATATGAGGGATTTGTTTCAACAAAAAGGGAGGGAATAGGGAATTAAATTTCCTTTAGAATGAATATCTTACGAATAGTTTCATCCCTATGGGTTAGAAATGACCTCCTCGAGGTCCTCCTGTTTTTACGAGGGTGTAATGGACTCTCTCTCTCTCTCTCTCTCTCTCTCTCTCTCTCTCTCTCTCTCTCTCTCTCTCTCTCTCTCTCTCTCTCTCTCATTTAGCTGTTACCCACAACAGTCAGCCAAAAATCCTAATATATAATTCAGTTGTGAGGCGAGCACGCCGTCACACACACACACACACAACCTGAGAGAGAGAGAGAGAGAGAGAGAGAGAGAGAGAGAGAGAGAGAGAGAGAGAGAGAGAGGAAGCAATTGGTGACTATGGCAAAAAAAAAAAAAAGCAGAGTGGTTTTAAATACGAACCTGGTCCCTTCTGGGGATGTCAGAGAGAGAGAGAGAGAGAGAGAGAGAGGGGAGCAGAAGGGGAAATCCGAGGGGCGTGGCGAGGGGAAAAAGGGCCCGGTTAATCTGCTGATAGGAAGCTTATAACTGGCACAAAGGAAATCCTAAAGAGGTTAAGGTTACGTTTGGAATCTTCTTAACTCGGCTGCCTGTGAGAATTAGACTGACATTAGAGGGCGAGGGGGGGGGAGGGTGGGGCGAGGAGATCCTAGACTGGGAAAGAATAGGCTGAGGGGTTGCTTTGTATTTTTATTGGTGTTGCAGTGATGTAGGTCATTGGTGCTGTATATATATATATATATATATATATATATATATATATATATATATATATATATGTCAAAAATCGTCCCATGGACATTTCAGTAATACTTTCAGTTAATTTTTTGGAATCTGAAATTGATGAAAAACTTTTATTTCGAATACTGCTTCACTACCTGGTAGCATATATATCATTCTCTCTCTCTCTCTCTCTCTCTCTCTCTCTCTCTCTCTCTCTCTCTCTCTCTCTCTCTCTCTCTCTCTGTTGCCCAAACCGTCCCATGGGTATTTCAGCAATCGATATACTTCAGTGTCAGTGAATTTTTGTTTTCAGGAATTTGAAAATATTTAGAAACTGATATTTCGAAGAATTGCTTCACTGCATATCCTCTCTCTCTCTCTCACTCTCTCTCTCTCTCTCTCTCTCTCTCTCTCTCTCTCTCTCTCTCTCTCTCTCTGTTGCCCAGACCGTCCCGTGGGTATTTCAGCAATCAATTAATCTGGACAGATTTGACCAATATCCTAGATGGCTTAAAAGATGACCTCAGTGCAAGTCGCGAAACCAAGACAATGGCGACTTCTGGCAACTTCAGGCAGGTTCCCAAAGTCGTTTGCAGTCTCTGGAATAATGAGATGTGTGGATTCCTCCTCTTCCCCAGGGACTCCAGTGGGAATCGTTTTGCAGAGAAGTGGAATAACGACGCACTTTGATAAATTCCTCAGGAGACGGTTCACATTTCGCAAGTGCTCTTACAGAGGTTATGGCGGACGAGGTATAGATTATATAACTTTTGGAAATGATATTTGGTAAAAGTATAGATTTAATCTATTGTTTTTACTCGTGGAAGGGAAGCGGCGTCATTGCTCCTCACGGGGTGCACTGTAGGCATTACTTGGAGTTCTTTACGGCGTCCCTTCGGCCCCTAGCTGCGACCCCTTTCATTCCTTTGACTGTACCTCTTTCGTTCATATTCTCTTTCTTCCGTCTTACTTCCCACCTTCTCTTAACAATTGTTTCATAGGGCAACTGCAAAAAGGTTTGCCTCCTGTTACACCTTTCAGACTTTCTTTCCCTCAATTTCCCTCTCAGCCGTGAACGACCTCGTCATAGCTCTTGCTTGACCTTTGGTACCTAAACCTTATATTCCATTCCTTTACCCTGACAGGTAAAAAGTCTTACTTTATCCAAGCAAAGGACCTTGCCAGCAACTTGATATACTTTAGTAGCTTCGTAGTGCGGTAAATTAGGAGCCGACTCAGCAAAAGAAGAAGGAATATTTTGGGGAAATGTTAACTAGAAGCCAGAAGCTGCCAAAAACGACGCTGGGGATACCTTGACTTGTCAAATCTTTACTGTAGAAAGGATTGGGAGACCAGATCATAATATTGATCAGACAGTTTGATAATGTCGAAAAATGGTTACCAATTTTTTCTGGGAAATATACGTTTATAGGCTGAGTGGAGTTTTATTATTATTATTATTATTATTATTATTATTATTATTATTATTATTATTATTATTATTATTATTATTTAGAAGATACACCTTGGTCATATGGTACGTACAAGCCTACAGGGGCCATTGTGTGTGCAATATTTATAAATACATACACACCTATATATATATATATATATATATATATATATATATATATATATATATATATATATATATATATATATATATATATTTATACATATCTGTGTGTAAGTGCATCTGTCCGTCACACTCTCACCCCATTCTTTTCGTGTCTGAACCACGTATGGTAAACATATGCCCAGTGTAGTGGATATATCAGTATTGTTCGTAATTTGTACCTATTATTCTTCCTGTCATAAAAAGAGGAGGTCGACCGACCTCACCTGTAATTTAGGGAACGCCAGGTGACCAAATCACTACTTTGCCAATAGACGGGACCGTTATCACTGAATGCTGTTAATGTATAATAGGCACCTTCCGTATATCGTTGTTTTATAATGCTCGTTGTCCATGGGACGGACATGCGCAGTATGGCTCTTTCGTAGACGAGGATATATATATATATATATATATATATATATATATATATATATATATATATATATATATATATATATGTATGTATATATATATACATACAGTATATGCATGTATGTGTATGTATGTCTTAAATGCTTCATGTATGTGTATATTTATGTAAGTACACAAAGACATTTACATGAATATAATTTATATACATGCTTGCATATACTGTACATCGTCTCTCTCTCTCTCTCTCTCTCTCTCTTTAGACGCCAGGAAATCTTTTGAAGGAGTTTTTCATATGCTTCCTATTCATCGCAGAAGAACAAAGGAAACATGAGAGAGAGAGAGAGAGAGAGAGAGAGAGAGAGAGAGAGAGAGAGAGAGAGAGAGAGAGAGAGAAATCTATCTATACACCGCTATGGGTCTTCCCGTCAACAGCTGAGAAACCTCTGTAAGATTTTAAAGAGAGAGAGAGAGAGAGAGAGAGAGAGAGAGAGAGAGAGAGAGAGAGAGAGAGAGAAAGGGGCGGAAAAGACCTATTTATAACCACACTTTGTCTTACGCGGATGAGGGGAAGGTTGGGGGGGGGTTAGAAAGAAGGCTTCGGCGCATGCGCGTGCACGCTCGAGAGTGAGAGAGAGAGAGAGAGAGTGAGAGAGAGAGAGAGAGAGAGAGAGAGAGAGAGAGAGAGAGAGAGCGCACAGGCGCGCACGTGCGCATTCCTGGCATGCTACAACTTTAATTAGTTGCGTCAGGGAGACAACGCGGACCTGGCTGGGTCCTTTTAAATTTGTGAGCCCGGGGTCCCAAGTACCAGGTCCCAAGTACCATGCCCCAGGTGCCAGTTCTCATTGCCAGGTCCCAGGTCTCAGTACTCAGGCCTCAGTACCCAGGTCCCAGTTCCAGATCCTAGGTCCCAGTACAAGGTCCAAGATTCCAGTACCACGTCATAATACCAGGTCCCAGGTCTCAGTCCCAGTACCAGGTCCCAGGTCCTAGTACCAGGTCCCAGGTCCCAGTCCCAGGTCCTAGGTCCAACTCCCAGGCTACAGGTCCCATGTTCCAGTTCCAGGTCCCAGGCCCCAGCACCACGTACCAGGTTCCAGGTCCTAGTACCAGGTACCATGTTCTAGTCCCAGGTCCCCGGCTTCCAGTACAAGGTCCCAGGTCTCAGCACCAGGTCCCAGGTTTCAGTACTAGGTCCCATTCCCAGGTCCCAGGTCCTAGGTCCAACTCCCAGGTTACAGGTCCCAGGTTCCAATACCAGGTCCCAGGTCCCAGATCCCAGATCCCAGTATTAGGTCACAGTCCTAGGTCCTAAGCCCAACTCTCAGGCTACAGGTCCCATTAACAGCTCCCAGCACCATGTCCCAGGTCCCAGTACTAGGTCCCAGGTCCTAGGTGAATAAAAATCATGAATCATTGCATTTTTAAAGTAAATTGATAGAATTGTCTATGAACTTTGATAGGTGTGAAAGATGCAAACAAACAACTCTCTCTCTCTCTCTCTCTCTCTCTCTCTCTCTCTCTCTCTCTCTCTCTCTCTCTCTCTCTCTCTCTCCTAAGTAAAGGACGACTAGAAGTCGAAAGGCCTTGCAGCACTCCATTGTTAACCTTTCCTTCTTGGATCTTGACTCTATTTATATATATTCATCACGTTCCATATTTTCGTGATTCGGTTATACGTGTATGTATGGGTATATTATATATTTATGTATATGTATATATATATATATATATATATATATGTATATAATGTATACACACACACAAAGAGAAACAACTAAAGATGGAGCAGCTCTAAGGAGAGGTGAATCACAAAGAATGCGAGAAGTACTTTGAAGAGGGAGTAAAACCCGTGAGATTTTTTTTTTTATATATCCACCCTTCCGAGGGAACCCCGTAACCCGTCTGTACGGTAATTCCTGTCTGTGAATCATCTGGTTATAATAAATCTCCTTTGTTTGTGGCTTTTCCTGCCTCGATCTTCTTACACGTGGTCGTCACCTGTGTTAGTTTTCTGTAAAAGAAGACTGTTGCGCCGGTTTTGTCTGTCCGTCTGCACATTTTTCTGTCTGTACTTTTTCTGTCTGCACTTTTTTTCTGTCTGTACTTTTTTTCTGTCCGTACTTTTTTTCTGTCCGTACTTTTTTCAGTTCACACTTTTTCTGTCCGTACTTTTTTCTGTCCATACTTTGTTCTGTCCGTACTTTTTTCCTGTCCGCAATTTTTCTGTCAGTACTTTTTTCGGTCCGTACTTTGTTCTGTCCGTACTTTTTTCCTGTCCGCAATTTTTCTGTCAGTACTTTTTTCGGTCCGTACTTTTTTCTGTCCGTACTTTTTTCCTGTCCGCAATTTTTCTGTCAGTACTTTTTTCGGTCCGTACTTTTTTCTGTCAGAACTTTTTTCTGTCCGCACTTTTTCTGTCCGTACTTTTTTCAGTTCGCACTTTTTCTGTCCGTACTTTTTTCTGTTCGCAATTTTCTGTCCACACTTTTTCTGTCCGCCCTCAGATCTTAAAAAGTAATGAGGCTAGAGGGCTGCAAATTGGTATGCTGATCATCATCATCCACCCTCCATTCGTCAAACATAGCAAATTGCAACCCTGTAGCCTCAGTAGTTTTTATTTTATTAAGGTCAAATTCATCCATAATCGTGCTTCTGGCAACGATATAGACCAGGCCACCACCAGGTCGTGGTTAAAGCTTCACGGGCTGCGGCTCATACAGCATTATACCGAGACCACCGAAAGATAGATCTATTTTCGGTGGCCTTGATTATACGCTCTACAGAAAACTCGATTGCTCCGACGAAACTTCGGGGCAGTTTTTACTTGTTGGAGTTCATTCAGATTTAAACCACTTTATGAATCAAAGTACTAAGCAGTTTAGATTAGTGTGTCCTTGAAGATTTTTTTTATGCAGTGAGTTTGGCAACAGATCTGACAAAAATCTAAGAATCTAGTTTTCGTTGAGACATGTGGGGGTGGGAAATTAGCTTAATTTCTCTCTCTCTCTCTCTCTCTCTCTCTCTCTCTCTCTCTCTCTCTCTCTCTCTCTCTCTCTCTCTCACAGGTTTCTTGGTTTTGTCATCCCTCTCTCTCTCTCTCTCTCTCTCTCTCTCTCTCTCTCTCTCTCTCTCTCTCTCTCTCTGTCACACACAGGTTTCTTGGTTTTGTCATCTCTCTCTCTCTCTCTCTCTCTCTCTCTCTCTCTCTCTCTCTCTCTCACACACACACAGGTTTCTTGGTTTTGTCATCTCTCTCTCTCTCTCTCTCTCTCTCTCTCTCTCTCTCTCTCTCTCTCTCTCTCTCTCTCTCTCTCTCTCTCATAGGTATCTTGGCTTTGCTATCTCTCTCTCTCTCTCTCTCTCTCTCTCTCTCTCTCTCATAGGTTTCTTGGCTTTGCTCTCTCTCTCTCTCTCTCTCTCTCTCTCTCTCTCTCTCTCTCTCTCTCTCTCTCTCTCTCTGCAAATGATCTTACTATGTGGTCCACCCTTACTTTAACCCATTCTCTCATCTCACGTACTTTTCAGTCGATTCTCTCTCTCTCTCTCTCTCTCTCTCTCTCTCTCTCTCTCTCTCTCTCTCTCTCTCTCTCTCTCTCTCAAAGGAACTAAAACTTCCCAGTTACAACTCAAGCATATTCCCCAGGGTTATAAAATCAACAGTTGTAACCTATCAGTCAAGAAGAGGCTGTTGACGAATGATAATGATGATGATGATGAATGATAATGATAGATGATCCTCTGTTGACAGTAGTTCGTATCAATCACTCAATCAATCAATCAGTTATTGTTTGCGCGGAAGTTTTGTAACCTAAAATTAGCTTTTGGATTTTTTTTTTTTTTCACCTCTTCGTATACTTGATGTTAAATTGATTTGTATTTATAAAAAGGGGTGCAAGAGATATATAGATATATATACATACTGTATATATATATATATATATATATATATATATATATATATATATATATATATATATATATATATATATATATATATATATATATATATATATATATATATATATCCTGTATTGGAATACTGTAACAAAAATATATCCAATACAATTGCAAATAATATTTCTATAACTCCATCCTGTTGTATTTCCATTAACAATTGCCGCCAGATTTATTTTTTCAATCCCGCTCTCGGGATAAACTGGGAATTTCATAAATAAATACCTATTTCAGTTTCGTCTAATTTTTCGTCATATTGAACTTCAGTGATGCATAGCTTTGCGTAGGAAGCAAAGTTTGAAGGTGAAATATTCCACCTAGCCTTATTCAATATTAAGGCCAGTATTTTTTGAAATGGTTTTCTTGTGAATGATTTGGTTTTGTTCATTAAAGTTCTAGTTTTATTTGGCTGCTTTGAAGGTGCAAATATTGCAGAAATGATCACAGTTAATATAATTAGTAATGGAGAAAGTTTAACAGTATTTTTCATATCAAATTCCCGTCGGAATTCTAGATTGTAAATGGACCAAAATCTTTGTGACAAAAGCATAATAGGTGGAAAAGCTGACATCCTTAAATAAAGCGTCGAATATTAGCATTAAATATTAAGATTTGGTCAACAAAAGTAATAAAATCATCCAGTAGACTCCAGTAGAATCATCGAGTTTTCTGTACAGCCTCTATAGCATATAATCAAGGCTGCCGAAAACAGATCTATCTTTCGGTGGTCTCGGTATAATGCTGTATGAGCCGCGGTCCATTAAACTCTCAGCCGGCCTTAGTGGCCTGTGTTGTTACGTTGCCAGAAGCACGATTATTGGTAACTTTAACCTTAAATGAAATAAAAACTACTGGGGCTAGATGGCTGAAATTTGGTTTCTGTGATGATTGAAGGGTGGATGATCAACATACCAATTTGCAGCCCTCTAGCCTCAGTAGGTTTTAAGACCTGAGGGCGGACAGAAAAAGTGCGGACGGACAGACAAAGCCGTCGCAATAGTTTTCTTTTGCAGGAAACTAAAATATAACCGTAATTACCGTAATATTGGCAAAGCTTCTGATCAGAGAACGTAGTACTGCATCATTAAACCTGCGAGTAAGACGACTGAGTGTTGCCCACTCTCGCAACAGTATATAAATCCGCATTGCCACCAGAGGAAAGGCCCCGCCTTCTTGTGACGTCATTGTCGCCGCACCTGGCTTCACGACTGACAGCAATTCTCCTTGTATTTTAATGATTTACTTTATTTATTAATTTTTGAGTTTATTTTTTTGGTTTCCAATAGCTGATCTCTTCTTTCTGTATTTCCTGTTACCTTCTGCAACTTCTTTCAAGTGAACACCATAATATTCTTTGGAAGCTTCTTGGATTTTAAGTCAGTGGCCCCTTTGGTGGGCTTGTTTCATATGAATAGGGTTTCATCTTCTGAATAATAATAATTATAATATATGCAAGGAAGATACCCCGTTCTAGGTTAGGTTAGGTTAGGTTAAGTTAGGATGAAGTTTTAGAATAGCAACTGAAAAAAATTTGGTGAGATTTTGTCATATAACAAGAGACCTCATTACGAATACTTCAGCCAAGTTTTCAGAATTCCCTGGAATATATTAATTTTTCAGAATTCCCTGGAATATATTTTTTCAGAATTCCCTGGAATATATTTTTTTCAGAATTCCCTGGAATACATTATTCGTTATCTCGTCTTTCAGATGGATTATTAAAAGAAAAACAAAACGATTCATTTTAGGGATTTTTTTACGTTTTCTAAAATGTTTCCTCTTTTACTGTACCTCCGTTCGTATTCTCTTTCTTCCATCTTACTTTCCTCAACTCTCCCCTAACAACTGATTCATGGTGCAACTGCTTTGAGGTTTTCCTCCTGTTACGCCTTTCAGACCTTTTGCTGTCAATTTCCGTTTCAGAGCTGAATGACCTCATAGGTCGCAGCGGTTGGCCTTTGGCCTAAATTCTATATTCAGTTCAATTCAATTCTAAAATGTTTTTTTATATTCAAGGAACATGTATTTGTAAATTACAAATATATTTTTCCTTAGAAAACTGGTTAAGTTGTATATGAAGAACGATTTTTTTTTCAGAAGGATTATTTTTCCGCTTAGTTTGGTTGAGGTTGTGAGTACTTTTCTCACCATCTCTCTTAATTTGGGGGCACTCTTCTTCTCAAGTTTGTTGGTTAGGGAGTACTCTTTTCCCCTTCAGCTGGCTTGATTTGAAAGTAGTATTTTCCCCCAAGCTTTCTCCCAGGTCTCATTCCATAGTTCATCTCGTTCTAAGAGAAGCATTTCCTCTCTAGTCTGTGATACTTACTGGAGACATTCTAAGGGGTAAAGTTACTTGCCAATTTGACTATATAGTTTATTCTCTGTAATAAGAGAATTGAGACAGTTTGCAACAGTTTTTTGAGATATATTTATTTTATTTTTAATCTCAGATATTCTGACCATATAGTTTATTCTCTATAATAAGAGAATTGAGACAATTTGCAATAGTTTATTTAGTTATTTACTGATGTTCCTATCTCAGATATTTTAACAGTACAGTTTATTCGTTGTAATAAGAAAATTGAGACACTTTGCAACAGTTTATTTTGATATTTACACATTTTTCTGTCTCAGATTTTTTAACCATTTAGTTTATTCTCTGTGATAAGAGAATTGAGACAGTTTGCAATAGTTTATTTAGAGATATTTACTTTAATTTTAACCTTAGATATTCTGACCATATAGTTTATTCTCTGTGATAAGAGAATTGAGATATTTTGCAATAGTTTATTTAGAGATATTTACTTTAGTTTTAACCTTAGATATTCTGACCATATAGTTTATTCTCTGTGATAACAGAATTGAGATCTTTTGCAATAGTTTATTCAGAGATATTTGCTTTATTTTTAATCTTAGATATTCTGACCATATAGTTTATTCTCTGTGATAAGAGAATTGAGACAGTTCGAAATAGTTTTAGACATTTACCAATTCTTCTGTCTCAGATATTTTACCATATAGTGTATTCTCTGCAATAAGACAAATGAGACACTTTGCAATGATCAGTAATTTAAGATTTACTTATTTTTTATGCCAGATTTCACTGAAGAGGTTTGTGTCAAACGCAGACCCTTCCTCAGTAAAATGGTGTAGCGTTTACAAACTCCAAAGTTCACCTAAACCTTTCTGGTAAATGTTTCCATTGAACTCTTGCTCCAGCTGTAGTTTAATCCTTCAAAAGAACTGAACTTTGAACTTTTCCTAGATTTGGGGAGACTTCAGAAGTGTTTATAAAATGCGCCGAAGTTTCGTCGGCGCAATAGAGTTTTCTGTACAGCCGCATAATCAAGTCCACCGAAAGTAGATCTGTCTTTCGGTGGTGTCGGTATAATGCTGTATGAGCCGCGGCCCATGAAACTTGAACCACCGCTTGGTGGTGGCCTGGCCTATATCGTTGCCAGAAGCACGGTTATGGCTAACTTTAACCTCAAATAAAATAAAAACTACCGAGGCTAGAGGGCTGCAATTTAGTATGTTTGATGATTGGAGGTTGATGATCAACATACCAATTTGCAGCCCTCTAGCTTCAGTAGGTTTTAAGATTTGAGGGCGGACAGAATAAAGTGCTGACGGACAGACAAAGCCGTCACAATAGATTTCTTTTACAGAAAACTAAAAAGAAATCAACAGATTTGTTACCAGGACTCTGAAGAGAAAAGTGATCTGACAAAGATGGTCATCTCAAAAGTCTGAGGATTGTTTTAGGATTTTTAAAATCTCCTATAGGACCCCCCATTTTTTTTCCTCTATAAGGATGAAAGTAGGACCTTCCTCTCCGTCTTAGGATGGCTCCTCAATCCACTGGACTTTGAATATTTCGTGGATAATTGATTTTTTCAAAGATTCATGCGAGCTTGAATATTTTCTAGCAATATTTACTCATGCCAAAGAAAATTCTTATGGAACCTTGTGATTGGTTATTTACTTTTTCATATGAATGGGGGATCCACTTGTATGAATACACGCACACATATGTATATATGTATATATATATAAAATATATATATATATATATATATATATATATATATATTTATATATATATATATATATATATATATATATATATATATATATATATATATATATATATATATATATATATACACACACACACACACACATACCTCACACATTTACAAACACTAAACCTCACTGTCCCACGCACGAAAAACATTTCGGCTAGGAATCCTTTTATCGACATGTATTTTTTTTTCTTTTTTGGGTGAAACGTCTCCCTTCAAAAAGCTTTTCGAAAAGAAACCAAATATCTTTTGTAAAAAAAGAAAAAAAATAGACACTCGAGGAAGAGGAAAATGTTTTCATATTCTCTCTTCTAAAAGAACAGAAAAGGACGTCACTACCACAGGTAGAAAGAAAGAGAGAGAGAGAGAGAGAGAAAGAGAAAGAGAGAGATCTGCCAGCGACAGTCATCGGTTTTCTCCAAAACAATACCTCTGAGAGAGAGAGAGAGAGAGAGAGAGAGAGAGAGAGAGAGAGAGAGAGAGAGAGAGAGAGAGAGAGAGAAAAGTAGAAAGTTTGTGTGGAAACACACACACACACAGAGGGAGTGAGAAATAGAGAGAGAGAGAATGAGGAAACAACAGAGAGAGAGAGAGAGAGAGAGAGAGAGAGAGAGAGAGAGAGAGAGAGAGAGAGGGTGGGGGAAGGTAGATAGATAGACGGAGAGAGGGAGAAATAGAGTGAGGGAAAGGCAGAGAGAGAGAGAGAGAGAGAGAGAGAGAGAGAGAGAGAGAGGTGGGGAAGGTAGATAGATAGACGGAGAAAGGGAGAAAAGAGTGAGGAAAGACAGAGAAAGGAGAGGAGCAGAGAGAGAGAGAGAGAGAGAGACAGAGAGAGAGAGAGAGAGAGAGAGAGAGAGAGAGAGAGAGAGAGAGAGATCGTCATTTTACCTAGCGGTAGATTACGTGAAAATCAAAGAACATTCTCTCAAGATTATTTTTGTTCCAAGATTCACAATGTTCTAGTGTACAGATATTATTATTATTATTATATTATTATTATTATTATTATTATTATTATTATTATTATTATTATTATTATTATTATTATTAATCAGGAGATGAACCTATTCATATGGAACAAGCCCACCAAAGGGGCCACTGACATGAAATTCAAGGTTCCGAAGAATTTTATGATGTTCATCGGAAAAGGAAATACAGAAAGTAGAGATCACTTATTAAAAAAAGAAAAATAAATTTAACAAATTAGTAAATATAGATACAAATTTAAGTGATATATTAAAGATTGCATCTTCGCTTGAACTTCTGAAGCGAAGAGACGGTCTATAAGTATGGTGATAGATGAATTGACACAACAGAAATTGACAGAAAGCAAAGACCACCAACACCTTTTCCATTCCTTCGTTTTTCCTTTTATACTGCACCTCCGTTCATATTCTCTTTCTCCCTCCTCTCTTTCCTCCTGTTACACCTTTCAAACCACCTGTACTCAAAATTCTCCTCTCAGCGCTGAATGACCTCTAGATCTCATATTCTCATTCTCATTCCTTCGTTTGGAGTCGCGGAGTGGCGGCGGAGGGAATTAAAATGCACAGACACGTTTGGCGAAAGAAGTTCAGAATCCTTTTCCTAAGATGACTCGTTAGCAGGACTTAGGAAGGATTCGTCTTTTATGAAATGGAAGGGATTTTTAGTTTTCTGGAAAAGAAAGCTGTTGAGATGGCTGTCTGTCTGTCCGTCCGCACTTTTTCTGTCCGCACTCCTTCTGTTCTCACTTTTTCTGTCCGCACTTCTTTTGTCCGCGCTTTTTCTGTCCGCACTTCTTCTGTCCGCACTTCTTTTGTTCTCATTTCTTCTGTCCGCACTTCTTCTGTTCTCACTTTTTCTGTCCGCACTTCTTCTGTTCTCACTTTTTCTGTCCGCACTTCTTCTGTTCTCACTTTTTCTGTCCGCACTTCTTTTGTTCTCACTTTTTCTGTCCGCACTTCTTCTGTTCTCACTTTTTCTGTCCGCACTTCTTCTGTTCTCACTTTTTCTGTCCGCACTTCTGTTCTCTTTTTCTTCTCACTTTTTCTGTCCACTTTTCTGCACTTCTTCTGTTCTCACTTTTTCTGTCCGCACTTCTTCTGTTCTCACTTTTTCTGTCCGCACTTCTTCTGTTCTCACTTTTTCTGTCCTCATTTCTTCACTTTTTTTCTGTTCTCACTTTTTTCTGTCCGCACTTTTTCTGTTCTCACTTCTGTTCTCACTTTTTCTGTCCGTTCTCACTTTTGTCTCTTTTGTTCTCACTTTTTTCTGTCACTTTTCACTTCTTTTGTTCTCATTTCTTCTGTCTGCGCTTTTTCTGTTCTCGCTTCTTCTGTCCGCACTTCTTCTGTTCTCACTTCTTCTGTCCGCACTTCTTCTGTTCTCACTTTTTCTGTCCGCACTTCTTTTGTTCTCACTTTTTCTGTCCGCACTTCTTTTGTTCTCATTTCTTCTGTCCGCGCTTTTTCTGTTCTCGCTTCTTCTGTTCTCACTTCTTCTGTTCTCACTTCTGTTCTCACTTCTTCTGTCCGCATTTCTGTCCGCACTTCGTCTGTTCTCACTTTTTCTCTCCACACTTCTGTCCGCACTTCTTCTGCCCGCCCTCAGACCTTAAAAACTACTGAGGCTAGAAGGCTGCAAATTGGTATGTTGATCATCCACCCTCCAATCATCAAACATACCAAATTGCAGCCCTCTAGCCTCGGTAGTTTTTATTTTATTTAAGGTTAAAATGAACCAT